>NC_061107.1:120211705-120221705 GCF_015104395.2 Macrobrachium nipponense
AGAGAGAGAGAGAGAGAGAGAGAGAGAGTAGGAGTAAGAAAATTCTCCTTTATCCTTGAGCCTCCAGATGGGAAGAATCCCCTGACAGCTCCTCACGGGGAGGAGATTTATTAGATGACGTTTTCGATTCCTCTTGAACCTTCCAAAGGAAAGTCACGCAAGATTCTACAAAGGAAAAATATTTCGCCTTTTCCGTTGCCTCGTCCAATTATTCTTTGGGGAAACTGTTCAATTGAAGTAGGAGAACGAAGCGAAGATTTCATGGAAAAAAAAAAACATAAGCATTAAAGGATGTGATTAATCTTTATAGATTTCAAGATTAACAGAAACAAGGTAATCGGTTTTAATTCATGTTTAGTATATATAGTCAAATTTATGCAACATCGATTCTGATGCTACCATAATTGGGTAAAATATATGCTATTTCATATATTAATAAATCTCATAATATAATAGCATAATCAATAACTCACTTATGGAATTATTTACAGAATTGATATATTTCAACCCACCCTTTTTGCATCACTTTCGTTTACAGTGCATCAGATAAGTAAAAAAAAAAGAAAAAAAAAAAAGAACTTCGGTTTGTGATCAAGCATGAAATTGGCACTAAAGTACTCATTTTAACCCTCTCTTTTAAGAGTCTGTGTCCACTCAAAATTTCGATATGGCCGCCCACTTCAAGATGTCCGCTAGCTATTTCGATTTCGTTAAAATAAATACATCAATCATTATTTGGATAATGTCTTCCTGCGTAGAATAATTAATTGGAGATATCACCAGACTCCTACTACTATATTTACCATTGTGATAAAGATGACATACAAAATGGCCATCGTGAAACATTTTGCTTGATAACTTTGCCAACTAAGAAAAAAAGAGATATAGAATTTTATCTATGCCTACTTTATGTAGGCCAGAGAATCTGCTAATAGCATTTATATTGGGCAATAATCAATATTATACCTTGGAAAAGAACCACATAATTCTACTGAAAATCATACAATCACAAGACTATAATGAGTATGATAAAGTATCTTATCTATGCCCGAGCCCTGTCTCAATGTCATTAAACGAACGTAAGATTTTAAATATGCATTCTGTCACCCTTTAGTGTGTGACGAAACTCTCATTCAGATGTATGTGAAGCATCATTTACAACATTAAAGATACACCTCACATTATGATTACACCTCACTTCACATCTATACAAAACTATGCATAAAGCCCAAGCCCGTAGCATTTGCACCTGCTACGACAACCAGACTTGCGCAGCCACATTTTTAAGCTGTTCACAACTCTTTGCAATGGTGAAGTTGGCTGTCCAGAGGACTTTCCAGTCTTCGCCAAATTTTCTCCCAACCAGTCAGCTGGACTCCGTGCTTCTGGCTGGTGCAGAATTCCCTGACCCCAAACACAACGTGCCTGATAGGCTGAAAGTTTGGTGCACTGAAGCAGAACTGCTCTAGTTGAAGGGATGGCTTCATATGGTCTCTGCTTTCTGGAAGTCAAGTCTGCCTTCGTCCACATTGTCAACAGTGCTTGACCTATCATACATGAAGACCACAAACTTCTCCGGAGTCTTCAAATAACCATCTTCGATAGAATCTCCTTTACTATATTACGTTTGATGGCAATAATTCGATAAGCGTATTAATAACATATCTACGATCTTAACTTAGTAATACTTACAAATTAATATATAATGTAAAAACCTCTTTATATCTCGCACTAATCGGAATTAAAATTCTCACTGGTTTATTTATAAACGCCAATGCAAAATCTAGATAGCTCGATGGGTTTCATGCTGGTTGACTTTTCAGTCCTAGAATATGTTTTTATTAACTCACTACAAGATTGAGATAATACGAATCTAACTGGAACAAAATTAACTGCAAGGTGTGTTTATTAAAAGAAGTTCCTGATAAGCAAGTTGCAGACGTCTTAAGCACACATAAAATCTATTAAATGCATAAATTAGTAACACGGATGTCGAAGCGGCACACAAATTAACTTAAGAATGAGGCTAAGATGGTGGAACCTCTTAGGAACTTCCAAAAAGGTAACATAAATGAAAGCATACGCTAGTTCCTGACATTCCTTCATATCAGTTAATTATCCATTTCTCGTTTTGTTTCAGATTAACGGGAAGGTTATCGTCCTAAGCTTTTATTTCAATTTTTTCTAACTTACCCGCTTTTTTTGCCGTAGCATTGGAATAAAAACCACTTGATATGCAGAGGCAAAAATTTTTACAAGTCATGAGGATATATCGAATGCCAAATACCGTTCGTCCTTTGAAAAATATTTTTTTTCGTTATTTGGAGTTTTCTGGTCGCTACCTCAACCCATCTCTGAAATCTAAACGTGGCTGCACATACGCATTCGTGCAAGAGCGTGCAAATGCAGGATGGGAAGGTATTCCAGTAACAAAATTCTAGACATTTTTTTGATCCCGAGTTGAAAATAAATTGCAGGTTTTCCCTCCACAGTGACAGAGGGATTAGTAATCTCATCCAATTTCCTCTACTACTATTTTACCTCTCTCTCTCTCTCTCTCTCTCTCTCTCTCTCTCTCTCTCTCTCATATACTGTTTTTAATCCATAATGTCTTATCAGGAAACTATTTCAGTATTATTTATCATAATGGAACTTTGTCTACCATCAGCGGTAATTATACCAACGCCCGTGATAACACCATAAGTTTAGGGCCTCAACATCCAAGGAAAGAGAATTAAACCTTTATGTAGAAGCCTGACTTATGACTATCGTAATTCTTCTTGGGGTGCATCACTAAAAATATAGTCTATGAAGTTACTTTTTTGCACATTATAGAGATGATATTCCACATCAAATCGAGTAAATTGTAACGATTAGGAAAGTTCCTTTGCTCTTTTATGCTCTTTGGATTTAGACCTCAGGTGATATTGCTCAAGATATGTTGATCGATAAGCATGCTTGAGACAGATGTGGTTATAGTTGAAAAGATAACTTTAACTTTAAATTTAGTAACTGGTGATACCTTACAGTCTCTTGACAATAATTATTATTATTATTTCAGTAGATGAAACCTATTCACATGGAACAAGCAACACAGGGCCCATTGACCTGAAATTCAAGCTTCCAAAGAATGTTGACTTCAACCTCCCACGGCAGACACCACACAACAACAGCAGAACCAGATGATTTTTAACCGCCCTTGGGGAGACGTGAACCCACGACATCTGAGTGGTATTCCACGACACTAACCATTATACAAGCGGACCAGCAATTCTGCCAAAAGTCCTCCCTCGCCATCAGTGCATTCATCTGCCAACACCAAATCCCTAAAAAGGCAAGTGAGGAATGTGAGCCACTTAGAATATAGACATAATTTTCAGAAAGTTCGAAAGGAATTAATTTATCAATATCAGACCAGTGTATATTGTGAAAAATCCCAATACCTTGTTGGTAGCACCCTTCAATACCCGCAGTTAAGCCAGTCCTTATACAACTGCTGAAGAGCATTCTTGTCAGGAAGGCGTCACCTACTGAGGATGTGTGCAGGAAGTATGCATTGGTTTTGGTCCCATAATTGATGTTACACTCATCCCAGATGGCTGGAGATTTTTTTTTTTTTTTTTTTTTTTTTTTTTTGCGTTGCATTTAGGGTGCCCTTACATCGAATACTCCCTTCACACATCCTCGTGAGTGCCACCTCTTCGAACCAAGCATGGTCTCCAGCAAGTGTGAGTGGACTGGCTTAATTATGGATAGCACCTTCTATTGCCCACAGGACTTTTCGAAAAAAAAAGTTAGATTCTAGTCGTAGATTCTTACAAGTCACTGTATACCTTGGAAAATCAAATCTTAATGGCACTTGATTGAGTTATTGGAAAAGCCAGGATTCATTATCAGACAGGAGTTGAACTTAGTTTCTTTTTTGAAGGAGGATTGAATTCAATATAGTAGTGCAGAGTATTTTCAGTTTGTATTGAATATAACAGATGCAAGGTTAACATATCAATTAAATATGTAGCCTCTGCAAAGCGATGAAGGAAGATCAAGAACAAATCTGAAAGCCAATTTGGTCCTTTGAAGATTGCTGAAAACAATGGAAGGTTGACAGTCCCACTATTCCATTTCTAGCAAATTGTCCTTGATCTAGACCTGACTTCTTCATGCTGATCTACTTTTTCAGGAAAACCATTTCAACGTGATTCGTAAATCATTTTTAAAGCTGATTCCCTAGTTCTTTACGAACTACAATGTTAATTATAGAAAATAGCCTACTATTTACGTCTCTGACTTGCTGTACCATGAACAATAGCATCCAGAGGTAATGAGTGAGTTCTACAAAGGGATCTTCGTTTTCAACAAATCTGGATGAGTTTTTTGTTATTGCTATTGATCAAGTCCATGAAATAAATGAAGTGATGAATAGAGATGAAGGAACAATTATGTTAACTGAAAACACAGCACCACTGTGGTGGATGGTGGCTGGAATTCACACGAGCCCTCTTGGCCGATTTATAAAGACGGTGTAAATCAGATACAAACGAAGGCACTACCACCATCACGAAAATACTCTGAGTGCACGGATTTTTTTCTCTTTTTTTTCTGCGTTGGTGATTAGATGGAGGGCATTATCAAGTGAAAGTGAGAGATAGGGAAAACAAACCTAATTCATGATGATTTACTGGACCTGGCATTAGTCAGAACGAACATAATGGAGTAAAATGTACTGAAATGTCTAGTACACAACTTAAGAGGAAGAGCGCTTCTAGCATTCTCAGAGGGACGAGGAATGAAGGTCAATGTTTGTTTTACCACCAGTCAAGGAAAAAGGTTCTTCAAACTTGGAAACAGTGATAGCCATTCAAAAAAAAGACGTCTTGAAAACTGACCATCAGTAGTTTTCGGGACTCTTCTCTATAGCAAGAATAGAAAGTATGAGGAGTAAGAATTCTTCAAGCAGAATTGGGTGCACCCTGTATAGCTCAGTGAGACTTGCAATCTTCATACATGGTAAGTCACTGTTGGATGAAAAATTTGTAAATAACCAATTGAATCCATTACTAAGAGAATCACATGGAGATATCATCATAAGTGGTGACCCTCCAAAGCTAAAAAAAAAAATGCAGTGATACATTCCATGGTGGCAGTTATGATTTATGTATGTTGTGGTTTGATGGGTACAAAAAATTCAAGTATGAATTTCGAAAGCCTACGTATCCAATTTTGTTTCAGTACACCATGACACACCCTTGTACCTTTCTTTTAGATTAGTCATTATTTAGGGGTTCATTCAATAGTACCTTGTCGTCAACTGGATACCTGAAACACACAAATACAATGTGATAAAAAAAAAACTGATAAATGCTGAGTACATAGGAGAAATCTGGTTAAAAATCTCATCAACGGGCTCTTGTAATATATTTTTCAAATTGTAGAGGCTTTATGAACACACAGTGCTTTCATGACGAGTTAGAGAATCCAGTGATAATATTTACAATATTTTAATTAAGGTTGTTTATTTTTGTCAATTTTCTTTACTAAAATTGTCTGCTATTTTGTTGATGAAGAGACTTATTTGAAAAATGGATATATTCACTAATATCATGTAAACTCAACAGTAACAATAATTTCTATAAGTGAAATTTATTTTACTTGAAAACTGATGCCCGTATCAACCTTTACATATTCTCTGGAAAAATAATAAGTGGCTGCACCGCAAATAATAGTAGCCTTCCCTTATAATTCGAGTAACAAGTAAACACCTGCCTAACTTATTCTAATTATTTTTTATTCATATTTTCTGTCTATGTTAGATATATGTATCTCACTCATTCATGGTGCATTCTTCCAGCGTGCTCATGCTGCCTTTTACACTAGGCTGTTTCTCATCACTTCCCTTAAATATGCCCAATTATTCATCTGTGATCTTTGGTGAAAATCAAATTTCCATTTCTGATACTTTCTTTTTCAGTCGTGTCTTTTTCAATGTAAAATTCATCTAGCAACCTCACTGAAAGGACAAAACCTACACCTGCAAGTTATTGGAAATGTAACTTAATGCAAAATTCCTCACTGTCCATCGACAATATTACAATTTATTATAGAAACTAACTATATGCTAAGTCCCATAAATTTCCTCGTGGTCAATGAACTAATAATTAATGCCGTCCACTGAACAAGTTTACAGTTTTCAGCCTACAAGCGTAGATATTAGTTATGATAATAATGAGTAATTTTGCAGCAAATATTAACAATTAAAACAAGCGCGTCGATCAACTGTGATATTTAACATTAAAACCTTACTCGTCTTTTATTTCTCAGATTTAAGAAATTTTGTTCTGTCAAAACTCTGTGACAGGGGGCTCCCAATCTTCCGCTTGAGCGAACATTTATGGTGCACTTGTCATGTCGAATTTTATTTAAGCAATTTATTTCTTCACCTTTATCAACAATACCGTAGCCACAATTTTCATATTTATAAATTCGCCGTTGACGTCCCTTAGGATTTCTAATAAAAATCTTTTAATGAGGTCCCAGTTGTCATCTTATTCTAGAAACAATGTTTTCCCTTAAAAGGCAGTCTGGGTTCATCGCTTTTGTTCGCCGGTATATTTTTATCTTTTATTACTGTTGTCCCCTCTCGTGCTTAGTTTTTTTCATTATGATTCATTGACAATGATGGTGAAAGAAAGAAGTTGTTAACAAGCAAATAATTAAAGAAAAAGTAATGGGAAAAATTAAGTATCATAAAATAAAATTCTTATTTTCAGCAATACAACTTTTTCGAAATGGACGACTACTTATTAGGCGCTGACTTTCTTTAACATGCTTTTGTTGTCCCTTGCTAGCAAGAAAATATATATAAAATGTTGAATAGAACGACGAAAAAGAGGACCTCAGTACTCCGTTTATTGTAAAGGGGTTAATTTCCCACGAGAAAGAGACTAAAAAGATTCCATCCTCTTGGGATAAAAAGGAAAATGGAATGGGAATATTTATTGCTCAAATATACACAAAAGACACCAGTTCCTGGAAAATAGCATCATTAGAAGAAAATGTTTTAATAAATAATAATAAATCGTTTAAATTTTGTCAGGTATCAACAACAATGGTGACGTTCATTATTTTTTTTGTTTTTGAAACTTAGTATGAAAATGTCTAAAATTTAAAGAACGCGTTCTATATGAATACTGTGTTTTTATATTTTTTCCCTATACAATTTTAGTAGTCATAATGCGTCACGGATTGATCTAGAATCTAAGAGTAGCCTTAGGACACGTGCCGTTTCATTGATTACATTCAAAACGTTTATGTATCACAAATTCTGGCGTCACAATCATTAGACTCTAATTCTTGACTATTATGAAACTGATGAAGACCTCTAATACAAACGAAGACCCATACTATAGAGTTTAGACCAAGGCCATGCTGTCACCTTACGTCATCACATAAGTTTTTATATACTAAAGATTATATTTCTTGTCAAAATGCTAATACCAAAGCAAGTGAAGCAATGAATGGAAATGATTTTTTTTTTATTGAACCATGGTTTCCATTTCACTAATTTTTTATTACTACTTTCAGCATTAGTTTACTGAAGCGTTCTCGTACCCCCTCCCTATTCATATTACATAACTTCACGTCGAATGAGAGTAGCAGTTTGACTATAATACCGTACAGAAAAAATATTAATCAGACAATTCAATAGCTAAGTGATAATAATACAACATGAAATAGAGAGACGATGAAGAACACTATACGTTGACAGTTAACCTTACTTTACAATAAAATATAACAGATAAATATATGTTCAGCCCATTAACTCCTACTTCAGGTAAGAAAATAAAAGCATATCATCTAATTTCTCAACAAATCAATTATATCCCTTTTGCTCAGCTTCTAAAATGGCTCATATCATGAGAGGATATGTTCTTTTAGGAAACTGAGAAACTGCTTCCTCAGCTATTGTAGACAAATATGAGTATTTTCATTTTCTTTTAAAGCAATAATTACGTAGAACTTATTTGAGTGCCATTTTTCAGAATTTTAAAACTGAATATCTTGTATCCATATCTCTTCGACTGATTATGTGTCCATCAATTATCTAAAATGAAAGTCATTTCTGGGCTAAAGTCCTTGTAAAACGATTGTTTGTACGAAGTTGAAATTCATACTTTTCTCAAAATTTAATCATTTAACAACAGAAAATTGTATTTCACCTCTCTCTCCTCTCTCTCTCTCTCTCCCTCCTCTCTCTCTCTCTCTCTCTCTCTTCTTTTGATGTCATAAGGGATGCTTTAAGCCTCTTAGACAAAAAAACGGGGTGTGGGTTTGTGGTTTTAGATGTATATTTCTGAGAACAAAACAAACAACGTCTTTAAAATGAAATTCCCCTTCCCTCGAATAGTACTCCTACTCTGGCTAAACCAACTTTCTGTAGTTGTGTACCAACATTTCTTGGAGGATAAAATGCTAATATGTTTCAGACAAGTCGCTTGCATTTCGATGCAAATTTGCCCCACAAAAACCTTCAAACAGATATATGGCGATTGCTTTTGTTTTTACCCTCGTTGCAATTTCATATCTAGTAACTCCAAGTTATCACTGAAGATTCTTGAAATATGTAAAGTGTATTATGCTTACGCATCCATTATATTATATATATATATTATATATATATATCTATATATATATATATATATATATATATATATTATTATATGCATATATATTATAATAATATATATATATATATATTTATATATATTATATATATATATATAATAGCTGACCAACCCAGCGCTGCCCAGGAAAACGCTGAATGAATTTCTGCATGTGGGGGTAGGAAAAAGTGAATGGGGAGGAAGGAGGGGGGAGGAGAGAGGAAAGGGGGAGATGGAAAGAGGAGACGAATGGAAAGGGAGAGCTGGAGGGGTTTGTGTTGACAGACCGACTGACAGTTCTACTTTTTCATGCAAACGTTCACGCTTCCAACAGTCAGGGGTGACCTGACAGGTATACTGTGGGGACTATCACTGTATGTCTGGTCTCCTGTAACCAGGTATTATTGTACCATATGTCCCCTTTTTTCCAAGTACTGTGCTTTTCTTCCCTTTTATCCAGTTATTACTGTTCTGCTGTCCTTTTTTTCGAGGTATTATGTTGTGACTGCCTCTTTTATCTAGGTATAACTGTGGTAACTGTTTCTTTTATTTTTGCATTACCGTGCTGTTTGTTCCTTTTATCCAGGTATTTAATATGCAGTGTGTCTCCTTTAACCAGGTATTACTGTACTGTGTCACCTCCAACCAGGCATTACTGTACTCTGTCTCTTTTATCAAGTTATTACCGTGGTTGACTGTTCCCCTCTAATCCAGTATTTCTGCTGACTGTCCATTTTATTGTGTTATAACTTTTCTGTCTGTCCCTTTTACCAAGGTACTTGCTGCAATACCCTGCAGTGCACAGTAAAAACTCAAAGCATAGAAGACCCAGACCGTATATTACACCCAAAACATAGGACGCCCAGGATGTAGAGCACTCCCTGATATTTATTTTTCCTAACCTATCTATCTGAAGTTATTTCTAAGAACTTTCATTTATAGGTCTTTAAAAATAAAGTACAGTATACAAATTATGAAGTAAAAATCCTTCACACCTTCATTATAAATACTACTTTAACACAAAACTTGATTGTAACAACATTTTTGTACACTGTCAGGAGCAAGTAAATAAATGAATCCTGGGTGAAACCACCCTTGAGCAAGCAAACATAAAATTATCCTTAGGAAAAATTGAGGATCTCAAATCCACCACACAGTAATTCATAGACTGTCCTTGTGCCTTATTGATCATGGTCGAAAATGCAAGTCTCACCTGAAACTGTTATCTACTTAAGTTAAAAGTGCGATCCGTCAGAATGAGTAGTATATGTGGCATAAGAACTGTTTTCACCCTCGCCCTCTGCTGCTAAGATAGTTGCTTCAGTTGAATTGCCTAAAAT
>NC_061107.1:120229205-120233998 GCF_015104395.2 Macrobrachium nipponense
ATTACGTGAAAATGAAAGGCGGTACCAAGACTTTCAACTTTTATTCCAAAGTCATCTTCAGGATACTGAATAATTTTAAGAAAACAACTTACACAAGAAAGTAATATGAGTACAAATAACAATAAACAAGTCAACAACCTACTTAATTACGCAAATAAAAACATTGTTCAAAACAAAAAACGTACTTAGCCGAAATATGCAGTTACTACAAATCGCAGTACAAAACTCTTTGGATAATCTGTTATACCGAAGTCTTGCTTACCATTGATTTTGTGGACAGGTGCATTAGCACAAACGTCATGAAGCGAATCGTTCGTTTCAACATCCTAAAAGGCTATGACGCTTTTGCAGAATCATGTGACCCGTAAACAATGGAACATTATAAATGATTAATGTATACACAGTAGTGCGATCTGCAGCATTGGGACATCAAAACAACAAAAGGGGAAATTGGAATGTTTATTTTTTTTTTTTGTGGATAATTTGTGGACAACACAAAAGCAACCCGGACTTATACGTAAACCTATCTTCACATGAACTCAGTTATAATCAAAAACTTGTTTAGGGTTTTGGTATGAATTTTTGCTTTGCTAAAAACAAAGTCGATATTTTTTCAGTAGCTAAAGGTTTCATAAACTTAAAAATAATGAAAAAGTAAACTCTGACAATATTTTGATTGCAAAAGTATGTGTATATGCTGTGTGCAATTGAAAACTAAGGACATACTACACTTTTGAGATTCCAGACGGTGGGCACTTTAGAGCTTGAAAGCTAATAAAGATATTCATATAACCAGGGGTGATATGACAAAGTGTATTGTTATTTTGAGTAGGAATCGAATATTGAAAAGGGCTAATCACTTTTATCCGATGAAGGCACTTACGAAAAGCTAATAGAGACCCCAACGATAAAGTTATTATCATTATAATAGTACTGTGAAATCTTTTGTTAAAGTGGCAACCGATGAACTAGCCAAGAAATTCTGTGCCGTTAATGTCAATCTCCCTTATATTTATGGCACAGTAAAAATTCATAATGAAGGCAAACAGTCAGACCCATGATCAGTTCGATAGGCTCACCTTCGTATCAGTTGTCAAAATGGGTAGGCTCTCTGTTATATCCGCTTATAGGAAATAATATCAGAGGCACATATTAAAAAAGTTGAAAGTTAAAGATACAAATTGTAGGTTAATTAGTTTTGATGTCAATTCATTGTTTACGAAAGTGCCCATTGATGATGTGCTAAAATTTTCTACAAGAAAATATTAATTAAATAAATATTCCTATTTCCCTTCACGTTTTTATTAAGTTGATAAAGTTGTGCATAGTTGATAATACGTTTACATTTATTGGTTGTTTTTATAAAACAGATTTTTGGTTTGGCATTGGGAAGCTGTTTATCTGCAACTCTCTCAAATATCTATATGGAATTTTTTGCGAAATCAGATACCTACCAAATATCATTAAGTTTACATTGACATGATACAGATTCGTCGACGACCAATAAGATGGACTGTGCCCAAGGGATCGTGACCCCTTGGAGTTTTTAGAACTTTTGAATGGTCTGGTTCCATCCATAAAGTTCAAATTGGAAATAGAACAGAATAAAACCCTACCATTTTGTTGACACAGTCGTTATGAGTACCGACAACGGATTTAAATTCAAAGTATAACGGAAACCAACAGCAGTGAATGTTTCATTCATAATTTTTTCAGCCATCACCCCACCCGATAAAACGAACCAGCTTATCAGGGATGTTTTTACTAGCTATAGAAGTTATGATCCTGAATTCCTAGGAGAGGAAATTCAGAAAATCTATGAAATTGCAGGAGAATTATGTTACCGATGTATTTTTATTGATAGTTGCATCCAAAGTGCAACAAAAAGCATTTTATTGTCACGAAAGATCAAGTAATTTTGAAACTGACAGTATTTTAGTTTGCCATACCGCTGTGAATTTTTATCAGTTGTACTACGTAGCCTGAAATGTCTAAAAATAAATGTTTTCAGCAATAATTCGTCAGGTCAAGAATCCATTGCTTTGTAATCAACCAGTAATGCCAAAAGGAGGGGTGCACAAAATTAATTGCCAATTCTTGTAATTTACCTTATATTAGACAATCTGGTAAGGAACTAAGTAGTGAGAGTTACGCAGCATAACTATAATGTACGGGTTGCAAACAGTTCAAGTGCCATTTTTTGTCACGTGAGAGACTTTGAACACCCTATAGACCTGGAATTCAGCTGGAGGTCGTTTTTAGAAGTTCATCAATGCACGAAAGATTGCTAATTGAAGGATGCCTCATTAGTTCTTTTAACAAAATGAATATGAGCGATGGTCTTTTTTAAGATGGACGAATTGATGAAAAGCTTTATTCTGGATAATTCAAAAGTTAAACGAGTTGTTAGATATTTTACAAAAACAGACTAGTTTTGTACTGCGATATAATTGCATATTTCCGCTAAGTACGATTTTTTGTTTTGATGCAATGTTTATTTGCATACTTGAAGTAGGTTGTTTACGTTGTTTTTTATTGTTATTTGTGACCTCATGTTGCTTTCCTGTGTAAGTTCTTTTCTTAAAATTGTTTAGTACCCTGAAGATGACTTTGAATAAAAGTTGAAAGTCTTGGTACTTCCTTGTTTCATTTTCACGTGAGGATCTCTATATATTCACCCACGGGACCATTGTGTAACTCCAAGAATATATATGTATATATATATATATATATATATATATATATATGTATGTATGTATATGTGTGTGTGTGTGTGTCAGTGTGTGCATTAATATTATGGTCGCTTTTACTAAACCAGGCATCGGTTCAACTCCTGGCGTATCATTTGTGGGTTTTAAATGTATGTATGTATGTATGTATGTATGTATGTATATATATATATATATATATATATATATATATATATATATATATATATATATATATATGTATGTATGTATGTATGTATGTATGTATGTATGTAGTATGTATGTATGTATGTATGTATGTAATGTATATATATATATATATATATATATATATATATATCTATATATATATATATATATATATATGATATATATATATATATTTATATATATATATATATATATATATATATATATATATATATATATATATAGAGATATCTATATATATATAGGGTGTGTGTGTGTGTGTTTATACATACATATAACTCTCACACTTTCCGATCCTCCTTTTAAATATTCAATTAATTTTAATCGAATGAAGCAGACGCCTTAAACACACTGCTGAAATTCTTTAAAAAGAGAAAATTAATTATTTAGATTAATACTTTAGCACCGGGAAGAAAACTCCAAGAGGAGATCTCGCTTTGTTTCCAATAATAATTCGTGCTAATTCTTTTCCCTGGGGCCACTCGTCAATTAAGGCCTTAAACAATGTATTAGATAATTTTATCTGCATTTCATTTGGCTGTCCCTCGGGACTTTCCAAACCTAAACCGCAAGAGCGAGCAATGTATTGTGCAAAATTTCAAATCTGAGATTACGCTGCCATGAGCTCCGCATTAGGGATTTAATCAGGAAGGGCATGCATACTAAAAAGTAAAGAAAGATGTAAGTCTCAGTAATAATTCATGACCATTGTCCATCAAGTGCCGTGCGTCTTTATGCAATATAGCAAACAAGAAAACGGAATGTAAGGTTTTTTCTTTTTTTTTTGCGCGGGGGGGGGGGGGGGGGGGGGGGTGGGGGCGGGGGGGGGGGGGGGGGGCGCCCGGAGTGAGGGGATAGGTAAGGGGAAGAATACCCCTAACGCCATGAAGCACTTAACCCAAATCAGATTAAAAAAAAAAATTAGCATAGAAGGAAGACTAACAAATGTTTACAAAATCTTTCATTTGTTACCTTGGACGGAACAACATTGTATTTTGCGAAACTGTAAAGATACACTGAAATCGGAAGATGAATCGCTTCCAGGTTTCCTGGTAAAAGTAGTAAATCAAATCGGGAGAGTTCATATTGTACATCTCTGTTATATCATTTAAACATGCACATAATATTTTCTTTCAATTTGTTCCTGTACAAAAGGGGTTCCTAACAGCGGGTTACCCTTACCCCTTGTGGGTGTGAGAACCACATGAGGTGGGTATGGGACTTGATCTCTGGATATTTGTATATATTTAACTTTAATGTATCAATGTATACATGGGTACATGTTCTAAATAAATAACTATAAACAACTATAAATGGTATTGATTTTTTTGTTCGATTCCTAGCTATTCATACCTAAAGTATGTATTAAACTAAGTACATTAATATATTGTCAACAAATCTGACTAAAATGGACTTGAGCAGAGGTGGTATGGAACAATTTGGGGCAATTCATTTTGGGTCTGGATTCATCAAAAAGGTTAAGAACCTCTGCTGGACATGATCAGTTTTACGCTCATGAGTTCTTCCATTTACTGTCTTCATTTTTATGACTATTATATACTTTTGTGGACTACAACCAGTTTATGCCTTTATAAGGAAATTGTTGGTTTGCTTTAAACGAAGCTAATTCATAATTTTATTCCAGAAAATTATAGTTTTTGCCCATTTTCATAAAGTGATTTTCGATATTACATCATATTTTTCTGAAATATTTCATATTCTTCCACATCTGTTAGATTATACTTGAGTTCCTTGACAATATCCTGGATGCTGTGTCAATCATTGGTTTTCTGACTTAGACTAATTTTGAGAATTCACGTTAAACCATAAAAATGGTTAAATTAACATGTTGTTAACTTACATTTAACATTACAC
>NC_061107.1:120244498-120276998 GCF_015104395.2 Macrobrachium nipponense
AACTATCTTAGCAGCAGAGGGCGAGGGTGAAACAGTTCTTATGCCACAGATACGACTCATTCTGACGGATCTCACTTTTAACTTTATGAGATAGCAGTTTCAGGTGAGACTTGCATTTTCGATCATGATCAACAAGGCACAGGGACAGTCTATGAATTACTGTGTGGTGGATTTGAGATCCTCAATATTTCCTAAGGACAATTTTATGTTGCTTGCTCAAGGGTGGGTTCACCCAGGGATTAAAGTAGTATTATAATGAAGGTGTGAAGGATTTTATTTCATAATTTGTATACTGTACTTATAATTTCAAAGACCTATAAATGAAAATTCTTAGAAATAACACTACATATATATAGGTTGGGAAAAATAAACATTCTGGGCGTCGTATGTTGTAGGTGTAATGTACGGTCTGGGTGTTCTATGCTTTGAGTTTTTACTGTGCACTGCAGGGTAAGGCAGCAAGTACCTTGGTAAAAGGGACAGACAGAAAAGTTATAACACAATAAAACGCACAGTCACAACAGAAATATCTGGATGAGAGGGACAGTCACCACGGTAATACCTTGATGAAAGAGACAGTACAGTAATGCCTGGTTGAAAGTGATACAGTACAGTAATACCTGGTTAAAGGGGACACACTGCATATTAATACCTGGATAAAATGAACAGACAACACGATAATGCAAAAATCAAAGGGACAGTTACCATAGTTATACCTAGATAAAAGAGGCAGTCACAACAGTAATACCTCGAAAAAAGGACAACAGAACAGTAATAACTGGATAAAAGGGAAAGAAAAGCACAGTACTTGGAAAAAAGGGGACATATGGTACAATAATACCTGGTTACAGGAGACAGACATTACAGTGATAGTCCCCACAGTAATACCTGTCAGGTCACCCCTGACTGTTGGAAGCGTGAACGTTTGCATGAAAAAGTAGAACTGTCAGTCGGTCTGTCAACACAAACCCCTCCAGCTCTCCCTTTCCATTCGTCTCCTCTTTCCATCTCCCCCTTTCCTCTTCCCTCCCCCTCCTCGTCCCCATTCACTTTTTCCTACCCCCACATGCAGAAATTCATTCAGCGTTTTCCTGGGCAGCACTGGGTTGGTCAGCTATTATATATATATATAATATATATATATATATATAGTATATATATATATATATATATATATTATATATATTTGCATATATATATATATATATATATATATATATATATATATATATATATATATATATATATATATATATATATATATATATATATATATATATATATATATATATATATATATATATATATATATATATATATATATATATATATATAATGGATGCGTAAGCATAATACACTTTACATATTTCAAGAATCTTCAGTGATAACTTGGAGTTACTAGATATGAAATTGCAACGAGGGTAAAAACAAAAGCAATCGCCATATATCTGTTGAAGGTTTTGTGGGGAAATTTGCATCGAAATGCAAGCGACTTGTCTGAAACATATTATGGCATTTATCCTCCAAGAAATGTTGGTACACAACTACAGAAAGTTGGTTTAGCCAGAGTAGGAGTACTATTCGAGGGAAGGGGAATTTCATTTTAAAGACGTTGTTTGTTTGTTCTTCAGAAATATACATCTAAAACACAAACCGCCCCGTTTTTGTCTAAGAGGTTTAAAGCATCCCTTATGACATCAAAAGAAGAGAGAGAGAGAGAGAGAGAGAGAGAGAGAGAGAGAGAAGAGAGAGAGAGAGAGAGAGAGAGAGAGAGAGGCGAAATACAATTTTCTGTTGTTAAATGATTAAATTTTGAGAAAGTATGAATTTCAACTTCGTACAAACAATCGTTTAACAAGGACTTTAGCCCAGAAATGACTTTCATTTTAGATCATTGATGGACACATATCAGTCGAAGAGATATGGATACAAGATATTCAGTTTAAAATTCTGAAAAATGGTACTCAAATAAGTTCTACGTAATTATTGCTTTAAAAGAAAATGAAAATACTCATATTTGTCTACAATAGCTGAGGAAGCAGTTTCTCAGTTTCCTAAAAGAACATATCCTCTCATGATATGAGCCATTTTAGAAGCTGAGCAAAAGGGATATGATTGATTTGTTGAGAAATTAGATGATATGCTTTTATTTTCTTACCTGAAGTAGGAGTTAATGGGCTGAACATATATTTATCTGTTATATTTTATTGTAAAGTAAGGTTAACTGTCAAAACGTATAGTGTTCTTCATCGTCTCTCTATTTCATGTTGTATTATTATCACTTAGCTATTGAATGGTCTGATTAATATTTTTTCTGTACGGTATTATAGTCAAACTGCTACTCTCATTTGACGTGAAGTTATGTAATATGAATAGGGAGGTAGGAGAACGCTTATGTAAACTAATGCTGAAAAATGAGTGAAATGGAAACCATGGTTCAATAAAAAAAAAAAATTAATTTCCATTCATTGCTTTCACTTGCTTTGGTATTAGCATTTTGACAAGAAGTAGAATGTTTAGTATATAGAAACTTATGTGATGACGTAAGGTGACAGCATGGCCTTGGTCTAAACTCTATAGTATGGGTCTTCGTTTGTATTAGAGGAGGTCTTCATCAGTTCATAATATTCAAGAATTAGATCTAATAAATGTGACGCCAGATTTTGTGATACATAAACGTTTGAATGCAATCAATGAAACGGCACGTGTCCTAAGGCTACTCTTAGATCTTAGATCAATCCTTGACGCATTATGACTACCAAAGAGGTATAGGAAAGAATATAAAAACACAGTATTCATATACATTTTCATACCAGTTTCAGAAAAAAAAATGAACTCTATAGTATGGGTCTTCGTTTGTATTAGAGGAGGTCTTCATCAGTTCATAATATTCAAGAATTAGATCTAATAAATGTGACGCCAGATTTTGTGATACATAAACGTTTGAATGCAATCAATGAAACGGCACGTGTCCTAAGGCTACTCTTAGATCTTAGATCAATCCTTGACGCATTATGACTACCAAAGAGGTATAGGAAAGAATATAAAAACACAGTATTCATATACATTTTCATACCAGTTTCAGAAAAAAAATGAAGTCACCATTGTTGTTGATACCTTGACAGGATTAAAACGATTTATTATTATTTATTAAAAAATTTTCTTCTAATGATACTATTTTCCAGGAACTGGTGTCTTTTGTGTATATTTGAGCAAATATATTCCCATTTTCCTTTTTATCCCAAGAGGATGGAATCTTTTTAGTCCCTTTCTCGTGGGAAATTAATCCCTTTACAATAAACCGGAGTACTGAGGTCTCTTTTTCGTCGTTCTATTCAACATTTTATATAGATTTTCTTGCTAGCAAGGGACAACAAAAAGCATGTTAAAGAAAAGTCAGCGCCTAATAAGTAGTCGTCCATTTCGAAAAAGTTGTATTGCTGAAATAAGTATTTTATGTGATACTTAATTTTTTCCCATTACTTTTTCTTTAATTATTTGCTTGTTAACAAACTCTTCCTTTCACCATCACTGTCAATGAATCATAATGGAAAAACTAAGCACGAGAGGGGGCAACAGTAATAAAAGATAAAAATATATGGCGAACAAAAAGCGATGAACCCAGACTGCCTTTTTAAGGTAAAACATTGTTTCTAGAATAAGATGACAACTGGGACCTCATTAAAAGATTTTTATTAGAAATCCTAAGGGACGTCAACGGCGAATTTATAAATATGAAAATTGTGCTACGGTATTGTTGATAAAGATGAAGAAATAAATTGCTTAAATAAAATTCGACATGACAAGTGCACCATAAATGTTTGCTTAAGCCCCTTGTCACAGAGTTTGACAGAACAAAATTTCTTAAATCTGAGAAATAAAAGACGAGTAAGGTTTTAGGTTAAATATTACAGTTCATCGACGCGCTTTTTTTAATGTTAAATAATTTGCTGCAAAATGACTCATTATTATCATAACTAATATCTGCACTTGTAGGCTGAAAACTGGTAAACTTGTTCGGTGACCGTCATTAATTATTAGTTCATTGACCACATGAAATTATGGGACTTAGCATATAGTTAGTTTCTATAATATATTGTAATATTGTCGATGGTTTCCAATTACTTGTAGGTGTAGGTTTGTCCTTTCAGTGAGGTTGCTAGCTGAATTTTACATTGAAAAAGTCACGACTGAAAAAGAAAGTTATTAGAATGGAAATTTAATTTTCACCAAAGATCACAGATGAATAATTGGGCATATTTAAAGGGAAGTGATGAGAAACTGCCTAATGTAAAAGGCAGCATGAGCACGCTGGAAGAATGCACCATGAATGAGTGAGAGATATATATATCTAACATAGACAGAAAATATGAATAAAAAATAATCAGAATAAGTTAGACAGGTGTTACTTGTTCCTCCAATTATAAGGAAGGCTACTATTATTTGCGGTGCAGCCACTTATTATTTTCCCATAGAATCATGTAAAGGTTGATACGGGCATCTAATGGGTATGGTAATTATCTGTCAGTTTTCAAGTAAATAAATTTAACTTATAGAAATTATTGTGACTGTTGAGTTTACATGATATTAATGAATATATGTAGTTTTTCAAATACGTCCTCTTCATCAACAAATAGTAGACAATTTTAGTAAAGAAATTTGACAAAAATAAACATACCTTAATTAAAATATTGTAAATAATATCACTGGATTCTCTAACTCGTCATGAAAGAACTGAGTGTTCATAAAGCCACTACAATTTGAAAACTATATTACAAGACCCGTTGATGAGATTTTTAACCAGATTTGTTCTATGTACTCAGCAGTTATCAGATTTTTTGATCACATTGTATTTGTGTGTTTTAGGTATCCTGTTGACGACAAGGTACTATTGAATGAACCCCTACATAATGGCTACTCTAAAAGAAAAGGTGCAATGTGTATGTCATAGTGTGCTGAAACAAAATTGGACACGTAGGCTTCGAAATTCATACTTGAATTTTTGTACCCATCAAACACTACAAACATAAAATCATAACTGCCACCATGGAATGTAGCACTTATTTTTTTTTTTTTTTAGCTTTGGAGGGTCACCACTTATGATGATATCTCCATGTGATTCTCTCAGTATGATTTAATTGGTTATACAAATTTCATCCAGCAGTGACTTACATGTATGAAGATTGCAAGTCTCACTGAGGTATATACAGGGTGCAGCTAATTCTGCTTGAAGAATTCTTATTCTTCATACTTTCTAACCTTGCTATAGGGGAAGAGTCACGAAAACAACTGATAGTCAGTTTTCAAGACTTCTGTTTGAATGGCTATCACTGTGTCCAAGTTTGAAGAACCTGTTTTCCTTGATTGGGTCGTAAAACAAACATTGACCTTCATTCCTCAGTCCCTCTGAGAATGCTAGAAGTGCTCTTCCTTCTTTAAGTTGTGTACTAGACATTTCAATACATTTTACTCCATTATGTTCGTTCTGACTAATGCCAGGTACAGTAAATCATCATGAATAAGGTTTCCTATCTCTCACTGTCACTTGATATGTCCCTCCATCTAATCACCAACGCAAAAAAAAAAAAAAAAAAAAAATTCCGTGCACTCAGAGTATTTTCATGATTATGGTAGTGCCTTCGTTTGTATCTGATTTACCGTCTTATAAATCGGCAAGAGGGCTCGTGTGAATTCCAGCCACCATCCACCCACAGTGGTGCTGTGTTTTCAGTTAACATAATTGTTCCTTCATCTCTATTCATCACTTCATTTATTTCATGGACTTGATCAATAGCAATAACAAAAAACTCATCCAGATTTGTTGAAAACAAAGATCCCTTTGTAGAACTCACTCATTACCTCTGGATGCTATTGTTCATGCATGGTACAGCAAGTCAGAGACGTAAATAGTAGGCTATTTTCTATAATTAACATTGTAGTTCGTAAAGAACTAGGGAATCAGCTTTAAAAATGATTTACGAATCACGTTGAAATGGCTTTCCTGAAAAAATAGATCAGCATGAAGAAGTCAGGTCTAGATCAAGGACAATTTGCTAGAAATGGAATAGTGGACTGTCAACCTTCCATTGTTTTCAGCAATCTTCAAAGGACCAAATTGGCTTTCAGATTTGTTCTTGATCTTCCTTCATCGCTTTGCAGATGCTACATGTTTAATTGATATGTTCACCTTGAATCTGTTATATTTAATACAAACTGAAAATACTCTGCACTACTATATGAATTCAATCCTTCTTCAACAAAGAAACCAAGTTCAACTCCTGCCTGATAATTGAATCCTGGCTTTTCAATACTCAATCAAATGCCATTAAATTTGTTTTTCCAAGGTATACAGTGACTTGTAAGAATCTGCGACTAGAATCCAACTTTTTTTTTCGAAATGTCCTGTGGGCAATGGAAGGTACTATCCATAATTGAGCCAGTCCACTCACACTTGCTGGAAGACCATGCTTGGTTCGAAGAGGTGGCACTTAATGAGGATGTGTGAAGGGAGTATTCGATGTAAGGGCACCCTAACATGCAACGCAAAAAGAAATCTCAGCCATCTGGGGTGATTGCAACATCAATTATGGGACCAAAACCAATGCATACTTCGTGCACACATCCTCAGTAGGTGAGACGCCTTCCTAACAAGAATGCTCTTTTAGCAATTGTATAAGGACTGGCTTAACTGCTGGTATTGAAGGGTGTCATTTCGAACCGTCGCAACTTTCTTGAAAATTATGTCTATATTCTAAGTGGCTCACATTCCTCACTTGCCTTTTTAGGGATTTGGTGTTGGCAGATGAATGCACTGATGGCAAGGGAGAACTTTTGGCAGAATTGCTGGTCCGCTTGTATAATGGTTAGTGTCGTGGAATACCACTCAGATGTCGTGGGTTCACGTCTCCCCAAGGGCGGTTAAAAATCACTGGTTCTGCTGTTGTTGTGTGGTGTCTGCCGTGGGAGGTTGAAGTCAACATTCTTGGAAGCTTGAATTTCAGGTCAATGGGCCCTGTGTGCTTGTTCCATGTGAATAGGTTTCATCTACTGAAATAATAATTAATAATAATAATAATAATAATAATAATAATAATAATAATAATAATAATAATAATAATAATAATAATAATAATAATAATAATAATTATTGTCAAAGAGACTGTAAGGTATCACCAGTTACTAAATTTAAAGTTATCTTTTCAACTATAACCACATCTGTCTCAAGCATGCTTATCGATCAACATATCTTGAGCAATATCACCCGAGTCTAAGTCCAAAGAGCATAAAAGAGCAGAAAAACTTTCCTAATCGTTACAATTTACTCGATTTGATGTGAAAATATCATCTCTGTAATGTGCAAAAAAGTAACTTCATAGACTATATTTTAGTGATGCACCCCAAGAAGAATGACGATAGTCATAAGTCAGGCTTCTACATAAAGGTTTAAATTCTCTTTCCTTGGATGTTGAGGCCCTAAACTTATGGTGTTATCACGGGCGTTGGCATAATTACCGCTGATGGTAGACAAAGTTCCATTATGATAAATAATACTGAAATAGTTTCCTGATAAGACATTATGGATTAAAAACAGTATATGAGAGAGAGAGAGAGATGAGAGAGAGAGAGAGAGAGTAGAGAGGAGAGAGAAGAGAGAGAGAGAAGAGAGAGGGTAAAATAGTAGTAGAGGAAATTGGATGAGATTACTAATCCCTCTGTCACTGTGGAGGGAAAACCTGCAATTTATTTTCAACTCGGGATCAAAAAAATGTCTAGAATTTTGTTACTGGAATACCTTCCCATCCTGCATTTGCACGCTCTTGCACGAATGCGTATGTGCAGCCACGTTTAGATTTCAGAGATGGGTTGAGGTAGCGACCAGAAAACTCCAAATAACGAAAAAAAATATTTTTCAAAGGACGAACGGTATTTGGCATTCGATATATCCTCATGACTTGTAAAAATTTTTGCCTCTGCATATCAAGTGGTTTTTATTCCAATGCTACGGCAAAAAAAGCGGGTAAGTTAGAAAAAATTGAAATAAAAGCTTAGGACGATAACCTTCCCGTTAATCTGAAACAAACGAGAAATGGATAATTAACTGATTATGAAGGAAGGAATGTCAGGAACTAGCGTATGCTTTCATTTATGTTACCTTTTTGGAAGTTCCTAAGAGGTTCCACATCTTAGCCTCATTCTTAAGTTAATTTGTGTGCGCTTCGACATCCGTGTTACTAATTTATGCATTTAATAGATTTTATGTGTGCTTAAGAACGTCTGCAACTTGCTTATCAGGAACTTCTTTTAATAAACACACCTGCGAGTTTAATTTTGTTCCAGTTTAGATTCGTATTATCTCAATCTTGTAGTGAGTTAATACCAAAAACCATATTCTAGGACTGAAAAGTCAAAACCAGCATGAAACCCATCGAGCTATCTAGATTTTGCATTGGCGTTTATAAATAAACCAGTGATGAAGAATTTTAATTCCGATTAGTGCGAGATATAAAGAGGTTTTTACATTATATATTAATTTGTAAGTATTACTAAGTTAAGATCGTAGATATGTTATTAATACGCTTATCGAATTATTGCCATCAAACGTAATATAGTAAAGGAGATTCTATCGAAGATGGTTATTTGAAGACTCCGGAGAAGTTTGTGGTCTTCATGTATGATAGGTCAAGCACTGTTGACAATGTGGACGAAGGCAGACTTGACTTCCAGAAAGCAGAGACCATATGAAGCCATCCCTTCAACTAGAGCAGTTCTGCTTCAGTGCACCAAACTTTCAGCCTATCAGGCACGTTGTGTTTGGGGTCAGGGAATTCTGCACCAGCCAGAAGCACGGAGTCCAGCTGACTGGTTGGGAGAAAATTTGGCGAAGACTGGAAAGTCCTCTGGACAGCCAACTTCACCATTGCAAAGAGTTGTGAACAGCTTAAAAATGTGGCTGCGCAAGTCTGGTTGTCGTAGCAGGTGCAAATGCTACGGGCTTGGGCTTTATGCATAGTTTTGTATAGATGTGAAGTGAGGTGTAATCATAATGTGAGGTGTATCTTTAATGTTGTAAATGATGCTTCACATACATCTGAATGAGAGTTTCGTCACACACTAAAGGGTGACAGAATGCATATTTAAAATCTTAAAAAAAAACGTTCGTTTTTTTTTTAATGAACCATTAAGACAGGGCTCGGGCATAGATAAGATACTTTATCATACTCATTATAGTCTTGTGATTGTATGATTTTCAGTAGAATTATGTGGTTCTTTTCCAAGGTATAATATTGATTATTGCCCAATATAAATGCTATTAGCAGATTCTCTGCCCTCATAAAAGTAGGCATAGATAAAAATTCTATATCTCTTTTTCTTAGTTGCAAAGTTATCAAGCAAAATGTTTCACGATGGCCATTTTGTATGTCATCTTTATCACAATGGTAAATATAGTAGTAGGAGTCTGGTGATATCTCCAATTAATTATTCTACGCAGGAAGACATTATCCAAATAATGATTGATGTATTTATTTTAACGAAATCGAAATAGCTAGCGGACATCTTGAAAAGTGGCGGCCATATCGAAATTTTGAGTGGACACAGACTCTTAAAAAGAGAGGGTTAAAATGAGTACTTTAGTGCCAAATTTCATGCTTGTATCACAAACCGAAGTTCTTTTTTTTTTACTTATCTGATGCACTATAAACGAAAGTGATGCAAAAAGGGTGTTGAAATATATCAATTCTGTAAATAATTCCATAAGTGAGTTATTGATTATGCTAATATTATATTATGAAGATTTATTAATATATGAAATAGCATATATTTTACCAATTATGGTAGCATCAGATCGATGTTGCATAAATTTGACTATATATTACTAAACATGAATTAAAACCGATTACCTTGTTTCTGTTAATCTTGAAATCTATAAAGATTAATCACATCCTTTAATGCTTATGTTTTTTTTTTTTCCATGAAATCTTCGCTTCGTTCTCCTACTTCAATTGAACAGTTTCCCCAAAGAATAATTGGACGAGGCAACGGAAAAGGCGAAATATTTTTCCTTTGTAGAATCTTGCGTGACTTTCCTTTGGAAGGTTCAAGAGGAATCGAAAACGTCATCTAATAAATCTCCTCCCCGTGAGGAGCTGTCAGGGGATTCTTCCCATCTGGAGGCTCAAGGATAAAGGAGAATTTTCTTATAACTCCTACTCTCTCTCTCTCTCTCGTCTCAGTATCTCTCTCCCCTCCCTCCCTCCCCCCTCACCTCTAATCTCTCTCCTCTCTCTCTCTCTCAATCTTTATTTAAAAATTTAAAAATTTTATAAAATCTCTCTGATTTGTAGTTTTTATTCATCCTCTCTTCTTCTCTCTCTCTCTCTCTCTCTCTCTCGCTCTCTCCTCTCTCTCTCTCTCCTCTCTCCCTCTCTCTCCTGCTCATTTATTTGATAATGTGATCTATCCTCTCTGATGTGTAAGATCTCTCTCTCGTCTCTCTCTCTCTCTCTCTCTCTCTCTCTCTCTCTCTCTCTCTCTCTCTCTCTCTCTCTCTTCAAAAACGTTATCAAACTTCCCTGATATGAAAAATTTGCTTCATCTCTCTCTCTCCTCTCTCTCTCTTATAGAAAAATGTTATCAAACCTCTCGATTTGAAAAATTTGCATCCTATCTCTCTCTCTCTCTCTCTCTCTCTCTCTCTCTCTCTCTCTCTCTCTCATGTATTTAAAAATGTGATCCAACCTATCTGATGTGTAAAATCTGTCTCTCTCTCTGTCTCTCTCTCTCTGTCTCTGTCTCTGTCTCTCTCTCTCTCTCTCTCTCTCTCTCTCTCTCTCTCTCTCTCATTTATTTAAAAATGTGATACAACCTATTTCTAATTGTGTAAAAATCTCTCTCTCTCCTCCTCCTCTCTCTCTCTCTCTTCTCTCCTCTCTCTCCTCTCTTCTCTATATATATAATATATATATATATATCTATCTATATATATAGATATAGAATTATATATATATATATACACACATATATATATATATGTATATACATATATATATATATATATATATATATATATATATATATATATATATATATATATATATATATATATACTATATATAAGTTATCAAACCTCTATGATTGGTAAAACTGCTATCATCTCTCATTTATCTAGAAATGTGATCCAACCTCTCTGATTTGTAACATTTATATCAACTCTCCTCCCTCTCTCCCAGTTACCTGAAAATGTGATCCAACCCTCCTGATTTCTTAAATTTGCACCATTCTCAATCTCTCTCTCTTTCTCTCTCTCTCTCTCTCTCTCTCTCTCTCTCTCTCTCTCTCTCTCTCCACACACACACACACACACACACACACACACACACACATATATATATATATATATATGTGTGTGTGTGTGTGTGTGTGTGTGTGTGTGTGTAATGCGTACATAAAAGAAAGAGAATGACGGTCTGCTTTAAAATTAGGTCACGGGAAGGATGTGTTTTATAACCGTAGGTCTGCTTAACATTTCTATTGATGGATTTGCTGAGGCGAATCAGACAGCGAGGAAAAAGATATCTATGTGGAATTTTATGGGAAGAGAAACTAGACCGGGAACGAAGCGAAGAGTGTGTGATCTTCCAACTGATTCCAGTTTGTGTACATTTAAAATGATAGCAGAAAAACTGAAGTGATTTAGTTCGAAAAATGTTTGTGTAATGAGAGAGCTAAAACTGAACGGTAACGATTAAGATGGCAAAAGAAATCGGGAATAAAGAACACTGAATAATGACAATAATAATCAGCATGAATGTTTATGATTCAAATAGCAGTAAGTATAACTGATGTTGGTAGAATAGGAGAAGTAAATCTCACAATTTAGGCGAGGCAGGGAAGGTAGATTTGGACGTGAAATATAGAAAAGAGTTAGAGCTGTTGAAACTGATTTTTACAGCTTCATATAAGCAGGCATAAAAGTTTGAGAAGTAAAGCTACAACAAAAAAGATAGAAGGGTAACAATCAGCAAGGGTTTCCAAATTTGTCGATATCGACCCGTTGGAGGCAATGGAACCAAAAAGTCAATAAATGTCTTAGGGTTAAAGGAGGTCGATAAACACTTGTATTTATTGTAAACCTTTGTGGTTTTTAAGGATTACAACATAATCGAATTAACACTCACTGAGGCATGGATTTTATGCTTAGCTCGATTTTAGGATTTATTTTTGTAAATACAATAATGTATTTAATCTAGGTTCTATAATTTTAATTAGTTATGATTTTTCTCCATTAGGATCTTAATTATTACTGTTACTAGTGTAGACGACTACCTGAGGGCGACTGCTGTAAAACGACCAAACATAGACTGTATAATCAATACACTATTCAGTATATTAACTGTGAGTGAACTATAAAAGCTGTTCAATTTATGGAAGGGAGGAAAAATTATTTAAATGTTTGCATGGAATAAAAACTCGAATATATTATATTGCTTCGGAGCAAATATTACATATACTGAGAACTTGAAAATTATGATCTTAATGAAAAGTATTAGCTTAAAACGTGAACTCTGATGTTAATAATTGAGCTAAAATAAGATCTGCTTGTTTTTAATTATTACTGGCACTGGTGTAGACGACTGACTGAAGGAATGACTGTTGTCACCGTAGAAGCGAGTCCTTGGTTAATGGGGCTGTCCATGATTCTATGAAGGGACATCCTTGTGATAATTCTGTTGGTTGATTCTATTTTAGGGTGAAGGGGAAGGGTATGTGGGCTGCCAACCTTTGCCATGTGAAACAGAAGTTGTTCAGTTCTTTGGTGCTTTGCCGTGAATGATATACGTTAAAGTAGTAGCGCTACAGTAAACAATGGGGATCCTCATTTTCGTAGATACCAGATGACAATTCAAGTAATACGTCATCACAGTTTTATTCAGAGAAGCCCAGTCCCACCACCAGGTGGAGGCTTCCCATTTTCTTTAAAATACTATCACATACGAATTTTGTAATTATAGTTTATTATTATTATTATTATTATTATTATTATTATTATTGATTATTATTAATTATTTATGGTATTTTAAATTCATCTTATTATTCTCTTCTCATCAGGAGTGATATTCGCTAATAGCTGGCCGATGTACATATTTTGGTTAAGGAAATGTCTTATAAAAATACTAAATTATTGGCCAGCTGTAAGTATGGGCCAAACTGTAATCCATTCCTAATATTTGTTGTGACGAAGGGAAAAATGAGCTTTGGAAATTGCTATTGGTACCCATACAATTCCTTGAATGTTTTACTGGCATATGTCATTCACTGGGGTGGCATCTGGTCACCAATCTGAAGTAAATATTCCTTAGTCGTTATCACAGCAGATTCACTTTTAGTTTTGCAGTGTCACACCACATTTTCCTTAGGATTGCTGATGCCACTCAGCATAGTGCTGGCACTTTTGGAGCGTTGCCTTTGAGAAAGGCTGCTCTTAGAATTATTTATGAATGAAGTGAGTGGTCTCCCTTTAGAATCTTCTTACGGTAAGTAGCGTTGTGTATTATTACGCAAAGAAATCGTGTGTGTTTTTTAAGTATAATTGCGGTCAAAATATTTAGATTTCAAAACTTCTGTATAACGACCAAACATTGACAGTATAATCAATACATCATTCAATATAATTACTGTGAGTGAACCACAAAAGCTGTTCAGTGCAAAGGGATAATTATTCATACTTCGAATGAAACATTACAGAAACTAACTAGTGGAATATTATCTCAAAGAAAAGTATTTTCTTAAATCGTGAACTCAGATGTGGATAATTCAGCTAAAATAAGACATAGTTGCTTCTCGGCATCTGGGAAAAAGCAACTGTTTCAAAATCATGGATGCTGTGAGTCTCGATTATTTACTCTCTCCACGCAGGAATCATGTTGCAAGACAAAAGGGATAATTGCCTGCAACAGATGGCCAAACATACTAAAATCATAGGGACATTACCAAGAGAAGGTGAATGTTAGGATTAAATTCTATTCAAAGACGAGCCAGTAATTAAGACTTTATTAAATAAGCGAAAGGAACTTTACTAAAGGGAGGACGATCTTGGTCGATCAAGGGAGCCAAAAAATATCAATATCTCTTATATTTAGGACAGATATTTTCACCAAAGAAGCATATCATTTTACGTCAGAATTTATTTATGCTATTAAATATTAATACCGCTAAAAGGAAGTAACAATTTTCGTGGTGGGCTGAAAATGAATTTGAAAAAATTCCGATCACTATTTCATGGTGAAAGAAACTACAACATGAAAACATAAATGTGCAGAGAAAGAGAGAGAGAGAGAGAGAGAGAGAGAGAGAGAGAGAGAGAGAGAGAGAGAGAGAGAGAGAGAGAGAGAGAGAGAGAGAGAGGACTGTCGTAAGTTACAGCCAGAAATGGTAAAACTTGGTCAATGACCGGAAGACTGAGAGAGAGAGAGGAATGGTTCTGAAATCTGGTGATTTTACAAGCAATGATTTACAGGAATTTTTACCTTTACAGGAATTGCCTAAAATAAACAATGAGTATCCATTAAAATCTTAAGTTGTGTCGCAGAGGGGGTTGGCCAACTAATAGGGTCGCCATGGGGGACTTATTAAGTAACTAATAATGTAGTTAGTAGTTAGTAAACAGTTAGATATATCATTTATAATGAGTTTATATTATGTAATTTAATAAGACTAAAAACTATCTTTTAATAAATGTGAAATTGTACTTTTTAAACTATGAATATGCAATATTCTCTGTAAAGTTTCTTTTGTAAATGTATGTATGTATATGTATTAATCTGATGTATATGGCTGGAATAAAGGATTAAAATCCATTCTATTAAATTTACACAAGTCTAATACAAAATGAAGTATAATCATACTTTTAAAAAACTGGATTGCACTTTTTAAGTAAGAGTATACTTAAAAATGAAGCATAATTCTATTCTTTTAAGACTGGCAAGACCTCAACAATACAATTTCCCACACTTGATAGACGAACTGCTAATAAGAAGAAAACTTGCAAAAGAATTCCGACGCAAAAGTAAGAGTTCTGTTCAGGCACCGCAAG
Organism: Macrobrachium nipponense; assembly: GCF_015104395.2. Classification (NCBI taxonomy): domain Eukaryota; kingdom Metazoa; phylum Arthropoda; class Malacostraca; order Decapoda; family Palaemonidae; genus Macrobrachium; species Macrobrachium nipponense. The sequence goes on from NC_061107.1 coordinate 120,259,590, forward strand.
AGAGGTCAACAAAAAACTTCTAGATTTAGTCAATTGTTGTCTATCCTCATCATGGAACCCAAAGAGGCCTTCATTTCGGTCAATGAGAGAACCTTCCAACAGCACCAGGTGATTTTTCGATTCCGGGGCGAAGGAAGCGATCAAATCGGAGCTGAGTTTCACCCACATGGTGGAGGAAAAGTTCAGTACTCGGCCGTGTGGGGAGAAAATCCAACAAAATTCTCGCCTAGGGATGGAAAGAAAAACCCAACAAAGTCTAACCCAAGAACAGAGACGAAAACAACAAAATCTCGCTCAAGTATAGGGAGAAAAATCAACAAACTTTCGCTGGGTAATACGTAAAAAAATCAGCACTTTTTTTCTACGAGTTGAGATAACTTCTAATCTATCCTCGTTCGGAAAGGGGAGGGAAAATAACGTTTCTTGCCCTGAAATAAAGAGGTTCACAGCAACGTTCAGCAAAGGATAAATGTACACATGCTAAACTCATGGCAGCTACAATATGTATACATTCAGTACTTGATTTAATGAACATATGCAAATTACTATTGTATTATGGTTACAATTGACCGAGAAAATGTAAAAACAAACAAATAAATAAATAAATAAATAAAAAGGTAAAAAAACTAAATCCTAAAATTCTTCTTGCATTTTCCACTAAGTTAATTATCAGACCCCGTTACCATTCTTCTGTCGTGAAATTTTCATACTATGTAGCTTCAATTTGGTAATTTTTATCATTTGTTAAGTTTTATGTTCAACTGGACATTTGAGTTATTTGACGCCTTAACTCATAACGGAAAAAATATAGCTAAAGTTTGTTCAAGTTTTATTGCATTCACTAACTATGGGTTGCAGATGGATGAAGTTAAGGCTATTATGTTTCTCTTTAATTGTTTAAGTCGAATCTATCTTACAGAACGATGCCAATCGTGGCGCTGCGTCAATATGCATCAATAATCCATTCAACACCTTCAGTTATGCATCGATAATACAGTTAACCCCTTCAGGTGCCGTACTATTCAGACATATATCAATAGGGCGTATCTGCTTCCCATCTCATTAGTTCTCTCCCGCCATATCTTCTACACAAAGTAATGGAAGAATAGGAAACCAACTTCTACGAACCTCATCTGAACATCAGGAAAATATCAGTGTAGCTATTACGTAATAGCTAACAACATCTTCAACGTTTTTCCATCACCCTACTCTGAGCACACGAAGTTGCATCTAAGTGAAGTACTTCATTACAGAAGACAAGATAAATATTAATAAGAAAAATATTGGTAAATTACTGTAAAAGCATAACTATGTGTTGCGCGTAACTTTGGTTGTTTGGTACTACAATTAGCAAAAACCAGTCGATTTTTCAGTTAATAAAATCTTTATATCCTCACGAGACTCAAAAAGACATTGTATTAAAGTAACGAAATGAACACTAAATGGGTTTTCAATACCATAAGGGCTCAGTGTTTTGGAAGGAGGGTAGCATTTTTGTAGTCATATAAATAGGAGTACCGTGTTTTACTACTGGACAAGAAGTATTTTTTATAATGGTATTGTCATCCAAGAATGAAATGGAATATCCATCTACGTTTCTGGAGTGCTTGGATGACTCGTCGTAGATAGCTGTATTATATCCATTTCAATGTGAGTTTGCCCAATATTCTTTTGCTCATTTACTCGCTAATAGTTGAAGATATGACCTTCATTTTCAGTATTTGGTTGCAGGCTTAACACTCACTGAATTCTCAACCACTGAATGCGATTTGTTTTAGCTAAGAGCAAACGAGTGTTTAGCAAAAACGTGTCCTAATGAAAACATGGGTCCAATTTTTCTCATTCGTCAACGTCCATTTCTTAGAAAACTTGCGATCAAGGTTTCTGACGACGGAATCACGAAGAGGAAAAACTTAAATAATACATCAGATGTTTCATTCCATTAGTTTTCCTGGTATTAAATGCTGCTACAAGGGCTTTTTAGATATGATAAAGATCATGAACTGATTTTAGAATACATTATACATTTTGAAACTAGAAATAAATGTAATATAGCTGCAGTTCTCTAATGCGACCTGGAATGTTACTGATCGAACAAGAACAACATGACAACTAATCACAGCAATTTACAGGAGGGAAATAATGTTACTTAAACATTGAACTTCAATTTCTTTCCAACACATCTCCGTCTGGGAAATGAATGATGGAACCCATGAGGTCATTCAGCACTGGAAGGCGCTAAACGAGGAAAACCTCAAAGCAGTTGCACTTTGAAACAACTGTTAAGAGAGGGTGGAAAATAAGGTGGAAGACAGAAAATATAAACAGAGGTACAGTAAAAGGAATGAAAGGGATTGCAGCTGTGGGCCGAAGAACACAAGAGCATGAGGTGCACTAATGGCACTAACCCCCTGCGGGATGAAGGACGAGATATCTTGTCAAACAAATAAAGAAAAATGTATATTAAAAAAAAGCCTTTCAACAACTGCATAGTACAGGTTCTAATTACCTTCCATGTTGGTTTCCACAACACATTTTTCCAAGGTAAGACATAAACTAAGAATTTTCTATATTAAAAGAAAAACGCCAGTTACACTGCTATTTTGAATAAGCCAGTGGAATTTCGATAAAAAAAATGAAGGAATGGGAAAAACATAAATTATGCGCAACGTATATTTTAAGGTCGTCATTAAAAATTGAATTACTTTGTCTGTAAAAAGCATATTAGAATCCCATTTGAGTTTTCATTAATAACAATGGGCTTGACAGAACAATTTTCAGCATGCAAAAAGAAAATTAGTTGCTATATGAAATAAATGAGTATATACATACTTACATACGCACATACAAATATATATATATATATATATATATATATATATATATATATATATATATATATATATATAGATATATATATATATATATATAAATTAGCTTAAACAATTACAAATGTGCATACAGAACAAATGTCAGCCGAGGCCATATAAAATATTACAAGGGGAACGACTAAGACTTAAGTTCTTTGTGGAGGGGTGGGAGAGAAAGACCCAGAAACAGCTTCTTGGATCAGGTGGAAGAGTTAGTAGGACATAGACACCCCATAAGTCAGGAAGTGAAAGAGCGCGCGCAGGATAGAAGTGAATACAATGTTTTTAAAGCATAAATCCAGAACGGATCTTTGTCTTACCCATTGGTGGGAGCCTCCTTGTTAAGGGAAGCCTTCAGCGTTTCTTTACCCTCCAACAGCGCGTGATACGAAAAATTTTCTTCAATCGATCATTCATGCCTTTTCTGCATAATGTCTTCTAAAAATCTTCCCTCGACTCCAGCCTCACTTCTGTCTATTTTCAAGGCCTGGAAATCATTAGAAATATATTGTTAAACACTACGTAATACAAAGAATATATACGATAAACTTCATTAAAGCCAACATTGAAATAGAACCACGAACGTAATTCTTAAAATCCATATGTAGTCTAGATTTATAATAGTAAAAGGGTTGAACTTCCTTAAATGTAAGAATTCCGCTAATCTTATTTCCCTCTAAATAGACTGGTAAAATCTTCTAAAGCTAAATTAATACTCAAGACTTCATGTGGAAGTGGCTCTTTACAGATGAATGCAAAGGGGTTTGCAACCACCTCCCAGTTCTGTACCTAACCCGACGTGATCATAAAATCTTGAAAGGAGTATGTTAACAGAAGAAGAAGCAGCGAAACCCTAGGGGCACGAGTGCCAAATGTAAAAAGAAAGACATGGTAAACATGGATGTTGGTAGTTCTCTTGTTTGGTTTGTTTGTGTGGTGTTTTCACGTTGCATGGAACCAGTGGTTATTCAGCAACGGGACCAACGGCTCTATACTTCTTTATACCCTTGCTGACGTGAGTAGTGAATTAATCACTTCGTAGTTGGACGACTTTACGGACTATAATACGATTAAATAATAACGTGAGTATTGTCTGTAACTGCGTTAGAATTTATTTCATGAAAGACAATCGTTTAAGAAAAGAATCTCATCATTGCAGGGAATTGTTTCAATGAGGCAAATCCCTGCTTTGCTCTTGGTGTACTCTCCAATTTCATCCTTAATTCATCACAATTCATTCTATTTTAGGTGTTGTCCCCATAATTCTGCTAGCTAGTGCATCCATACAAAGACTTATGGATTAAGAATGTTCTATTTGAATTTCTATAAGCTTCAATAACAAATTATTTCATGCCTTATTGTTGATATGATCCAAATCTAATCGATTGCCTTACTCAATAATTCCACTCACAATGGTTAAAGAAGTTAACCTATTCGCATAATGAATTAATGAGGCGTAATCAGTTATGAAAATAATGAATGTTCTTTAACTGCACCATTTATCAGTGATTTTTTGTTCCATTTTATGTATTTTATTTTTAATTATAGATTTGTGATAATAAGCCCTTCGTTCTCTAGTATAGTAGTATGTATACAAACATATGTAAGTGTTTACATAATAAAAATATGGAATGTTAGTCCATATATATAAAAGATTGCTTGCAGGAATGTGATCAGACTAGAGACGCTAAAGATGACGTATACAATAAAAGTACGCTAAGATAACATGCCCGTCACCTGTAGTCATTCAATTGTTTATAAACTTTAGTCCAAGCTTCCTGCTTGAGACAAACACCGTGACCTATAGCCCAAGTGGCCTACGTGATCTGTAGCGTGTCTCATTTGATTGTGTGTTCGTATGAAACTATGTCATTGTATGTATGTTGTTCATATGTTCGAACTACTGTCTGTTCCTTCATAACTTGTAACAGAGATGGTAGACAAGGAGAACAGAGTTAGCTATCGTCATTAGAAGACCTGTACCTCTTTACCTAAGCTTTATCATGTAGAAGAATAGGATTAGCCATCATCATTGGCAGAAGCGATCAAGCTATCGTTATTAGAAGACTTGTACAATCATATCTGATCTTCAGCATGTAAAACTTCAGAAGAATACATATATTTTTATATTTCGTGTTTTCTACACGAAACCTCCTCACCATGAGTTTAACACATCGTCGTCAATAACTAAACAAGACTAACTACCGAACTTCGGTAAAGTGCATCTACAAACCCCCAGACACTCCATTGAAGATGGAAGTGCAATACCAACCGACTTAGCGTAAGATTATTGCTAGTCTAACATTACCTCATAGGGCGCCTTATCATACAAGGCACAAGCCCTAATATTGGTGGCAGTGGACCAGAAGAACTCTACAACGTCCCTACAAAGGAAAAAAAACAGAATTAAATAAAATCATGAAGTCAACGACGGACGAAAGCAGCAGATTCTTCAAGCAACCTAGTATCATCGTTAGTGAGCGACTTCAGAAAACAACAAGATTCGTCAAGCAACTTAGTATCATCGTTTAGTGAATAACTTCAAGAAACAAAACCGACGTGTCCTTTCCTACGGCAACGGAAGCTTCGTCTCTCATTAGAATCATTCAAGAAAACATCGTTAGTGAGCGTTTCCGGCACTTCAAAGAAACAAACCGAACGCCGTTCGCAAGCATCGTGCAGCAATCGGATTCTTTCAAGGGCTCGAATCATCGAAACAAGCGCACGGAGGAAACTCAAGCCAAACCAGGTCATCCGCTAAATAGAAGAAGGAGGACCAAGGCCGTGTGTCGTTATCAGAACACCGTTGACTTCCCACAAAAGCAAGCTAAGTACAATTTTTATTCATTTGGAGTAACTTTGAGTGTTTCCTTTGCAGGTCGAATTTCGTTATTCCTGTGGCTGAAGTTACGAGACATTCTTAATCTTACTTTTTACAGAAATTATCTACATCATTGAAGATTTCCGATACTGCGAATTTTTTATCTTTGAGTGTCTGTTTCTAGAAGTTCTAATGAAATATCATAATCATATACTATGTTAATTTTATCATTTTGGGTGATTATTAATCCCTTACGTAACAAATCATATTAAACAGTGAATATGCGTTTACGCAGTGGACGTCTGTATTTATACAGATGCATGGATAGGGTCGTTAAGCACCGTTAGTGATTAGAAAACACACAAAAACAAGTGGAATGGACCCGTACAAATCTATATAAATTAGAGGTAACACTATTTGGGTCATGACAATAAATGCCTCCTTTGCAAAGTCTGCTCGCAGTTTTAGCCTTGAGTTTTTGAGTTATATAAAATATCGAACCTCAATGACTCAACTTAACTTTAAAAATTGCTGGGCTGGATTGCAAGGAATAACATGTCTGTAAAAAAACTTTTCATCAGGCTAAATGCACTGACCAGGATCCCCCACTATTTCAAATTTTAGCAAAGAATGAAGTACAAACAGTTAATATTGAATGCAGTAGTGATAACTTGTCTTATTAGTAATCGCTCAGTTCCTAATAGGTCGTCATTCATTGCTTTATACGTAATCAGCAACATAATGCTAAAAACACATAATACGTTGCCGATGGTAATAAAGAGAAGGATCCTAATTATTACAAAAAGAAATAGAAACAGTGGCCCGTTCAGAATCAAACAAGCAAACTCGGTGACTGTGTCACCTAGTCAAGCGGTCAAGGTTAGTTAAATCTGCCGAGTGTTCAAAGCATAGCAAATTCCACACAATAAGCGACTCTAGCAGAGTGGGGAAAAGCGATGTTGGTTCATACATGCCATTATCTTTTTGAATTAAAAAGGATTTTTCCTATGAAACACACAACCGTATAAAGTAATCAGAGCAGGTTTTCGTTTTTTTTTAATACGTAAGTTATTATAAGTAGTGGTGGATAAAGCCCGACTGTACGCACCGTAAAAATTAGAGTATCTTGTTTTATTTCTTTAGTACACGTAATATCCTGTATTTACAGACTCACCGTCTGTTGTTCGAACTTCCCTAATGAGAAGTCCGGATAAGCGAGCGCTTACAGATACCTCTATAGTTATAAAAAACATTGATCTGTATCTAGTGTAATTGTAAGATCCATCTAGGGGTATACAAAATATTATCTTACATCCTGCAAATAAGGCGTGTTTATCAAAGGAAAATCCTATAAACCTTCAAACATATTAAAATCCGTTTGAACAAAATGAGACAGTTAATCAAATAATAACTTATATAAAGGAAACTATACATTTGTCTCATAAATCGTAACATTGTTCAAATGACCCAACAGAATTCTCCCACAACCGCAGTCGCACTTTGCACGCAAAATCTCGAGAAGCATTGCACACCTGAATGTTTAGTGCGTGTAAAAAAGACTTTGCTGGCGGGAAATGAAATTTTTAATCCTTCCCGACACTCTGAAAATATAACAATTTCGCGAACAAAGCCCTAGACACGGTTGACTCGCTGCAAACAAGTTAATATAGTAATCCACCAAAAATATACATATAAATATCGCATTTCTTTTATTGTTGCTAATTTTAATCCCGCCAGCCAGTCGTGGATGAATCTCTCTGATAATCTATCTAAAGTAATATCAGTAAAGTCATTCAAGCAGAGGTGATTCAGCAGAAATTTTTTTTTTTTATCTTTACCTGAATACCAGGAAGTTTCTCCACTAGCGAGTGATCTCTGGAAAAAACGGATGTAATTTAACACAAAACACGGTCTAAGGACAAACTAAAGCTATTTACGTACCTTCGTATAGACTCTCACTGAAATTTCAAAATAGAGGTAAATGACGCAGTTGAAAAATGTTAGTAATAGGAGCCATTAGGAAATCAAATAAGCCCATATAATTTTTCCCTCAAACGTCATGCCATAAAAGATCGGACTTGGCGTATCTGCGTAGATTTCTGTCGCTTAAACAAGGAAACGACTCCCGATAGTTTCCAGTGCCATGTACCGACGACATCTTATCTCTGTTAGGTTAGAATAAATTTTTCACCAGCTTGGACTTACTTAAAGGCTTTACCTGATACCATTACCTAAGTGATTGTACCTCATACACCGTTTTCAGCACACTCAGGGGACATTATCAATTTTTTACGATGCCTCCGGCTTACGTTGCGCCCATTACAATATAGTGTTTGGAGACTTTTAGGGGATAACCTACATGCCTATATGGATGATCTTGTAATCCCTTCTAATACCTTAGAAGTACATTCACATAAACTAGAGCTAGTGCTACAGAGACAAAGACAAATAATCTCAGAGTAAAATATCTAAATGTGAGTTTTTAAAAAACCGAACATGTTTATCTAGGTTTTATGTGTCTAGTCAAGGTCTTAAAGTAATCCATGGTAAGGTGTCGGCTATTCATAACTTTCCGGTACCTATTAACGTAAAAGGGGGATACAGCACTTTTGAGCAATAGTGGGTATTACAATCGTAGTAAATATGTAACTCTTCAATCATGACAGCTCCTTTAACAGATCTTACGAAGAAGAGCGTAGATTTATTATGGTCTAAAAAGCATCAACAGGCGTTCGATATCTTAAAAGCGGAATAATGCAGCTCACCTAACTTAAAAAATCCCTGATTTAAATAAGGAATTTTTTTTTATTGCAACAGACGCCTCAGACCAAGGGGTAAGAGGGTATTACTTCAGTAATATGATAAACAGTTCCCTTCCCATAGCTTTTTATTCACGTAAACTAAAGCCCCTCTGAAAGTAAATATGCAGTAATAGGCAAGGAAGGGCTAGGTATCTTTAACACTAGTACGTTTTAAGTTCATAATCTATGGCTATCCTGATAAAGTCCTTACTGAACATGAGTCCTTTACCGAGTTTTTTCAAAGGCTTTAATCACAGTCCAAAAGGAACTCGGTGACAAATGATCATTCAGGTCTTTGGAGCCAAGATAAGATATCTACCTGGGAAAGCAAATATCATAGCTGACGCATTATCCCGCAATCCCGCACCATACAGCAAAGAACCATTAATTGGACTAAAAGATATAGAAACACCATTAACGTATCTAAACAAGAAAACCTTCCTTAACCAAGAGATCGCGACCATTGAATATCTGGGTTGGAGCGCAGAACTGTTACAAACTGAACAAAGCAAGTGTCAACAGTGATAAGCAAAACCAATAAACACTTCGAACGGAAACAGGGTCAGCGGCTAAGCAAACCAATAAACACTTCGAGCAGAAACCCTAAAGCAAAAATATATTTAAAGTATGTGTATCAGAATAATGTAATCAAATGTAATATATATGTAGGTCCGTGACGAGGAAAACCCGAAGAACACAGCAGATGACTAACGACCAGGTAGTAATAATAATCTCTTTCATACCAATCGTCATAAACTGGTTGCATTCCGTCATCCAGGGTTCCCTACTATGTCACAGAAAGCCAAATCACTGTTTTACTGGCCTACAATGCTTACAGATATAAAAAAGCACATAACTAATTGTAACCCGTGTCATGAAAACAAAGGGATACACTAAGACACCTGTCAGTTTAGGGGGTGGCCTATCCTGTGCAATCCTTGAAAGAATATACTTAGAATTTTATTAACAGAGTAACGAGTGACAGAGGGGAATAAACACTTCCTTAGTGTTAATAGTTCCTTGACACGTTATATAGAATTAATAGCACCAACAAACAAACACCGCAATTGAGTGCGTTAGGAATATTTATGAGTGCTAATCAGTAAATATGGAAGGATTCAACACATAATAATCGTGACTCGGGTGGTGTAAATCAATAATAATCTCCTTAACACGTTGTGTGAATTCCTTTCCATTAAGAAAACCAATAATATATTTTTTAATCACCCAGAGTCAATCGGTTGTGGTAGAATAACGGATAATTAAATAGGAAGTGTCAATGTCTTACGAGTTACAACTCGTGATATTGGATCCGAACTGGATTATAGCGGTTCTCGCGGTTTTAAATACCTTTTGATCATTTATATCTTGTATCTATAGAATTGATGCCGCAAGTAGCCTTATACGGTACGCCGCTAGAACACTTTTCCACATATTCAAGCCAACCATTTAATTTATCAAATATATATAAAAATATATAAATAAATAAAATATAAAAAAATAAATAAATATGGATACAAGTGGAGTCAATATAATACACTCCCGTAAGAAGTCGGAAGGGTTACAAATTATAATTAAAAAGGAATCACGATAAAATCAATAAGCAAAACGTAACCATAGATTAATTAAATATCCAAATATATATGCTGATATATTTAGCAATGACATATAAGCTAAAAGTTCAAATACATATCCAAAACCTACTGACATATTGTCTGTCCCACGGTGATTTATATTCGTAGTCAATGAAAAAAAAAAAATTATAATAATAATAAATAAATAAATAAATAAAATAAAATAAAAGATATTTTAAGTCGGGAAGTCTAGAAGTGAAAATGTATCTATGAAATAATCTATATGAATCTTATACAGGGCTAATAATATATATAGAATTTGTATGGAAACCTTTTTCAATATAGTTTGAATAAGGAATATTTAATTTCACATAATTACAATTATGCAGATTTCCAACATGAAACTAATATATTGTTCAATTTTGGTACTGTTTTTTTTTCAGACATTCTTTTCGTGTGGGTCGAGTATTAAAAGATAATAAATTTATCCTAAAGTCGTATTTATTACAGCAAGTAACGTAACTCTTAGCTGGCTGAGAGCAATCTCCTGCAAGTGACGACGTCATCATTGCCGTATCAGTATTTGTTCCTTTTAACCTCAATAATCTGCTTACACAGGCTTCATCTCGCGCTTGCAAAAGCAGATTGACTGGAGAAAGGAATGCCTAGCCCGAACTTCTCATGGGCAAGGCAGACATGTCTATCCGTATGCGCAATGCAACTTTAGCTAAGGAGTTGCAATCATTTTAAAATTAATAACAAAATAAGCAAATAGAATTTCTATAACAACAAAATGAATTAATTTTTCTGAACCTCATAGACATTTAGAAGTATCAAGATATATATATGAAATATTTACTTGCAACATTAGCCTATTACAATTCAAGTAAAACATTCATGGGAAAATGTCACATTTCTTGAAAAACCCAAAGTTATTTGGAAATTAGTTACATAGTGGGTTTTTTTCGTTGCATCTCCTACCTATTAATAAAGTTTTTAAAATTAACCTCAGAGGATGCGCGCGAGAAAAATTGAATATGAAACTTTTGTTAGGGCACATAGGATCAGATTTTATCACAACTTAATTTCAGTTAGCATAGAGAACTACAGAATCATGATTAATCTTCTCTTTGACTCTTATGTTGCCTGGCAATCTTACAATTAGCTCCGTTTTCCACTTCTTTGTCTAGTAACTTACTACCAGTAATATCGAATTTTCTTTGAGATTCGTAATGATATCTATTTATTTTTTATAATTATGGATATTTTTACAAGTCATCATAGACCTGGATAGGTTCACTCATTGTTAATGCCATGATATAAAAGTTTGTATAGCGGACTTTAGCTTTTGAATTCCAAAATATCAGCGAATCAGTGGGTTAAGTCTGGTCTAAATGGCTCTCTTTTCCCCTCCCCTGTATTTGTGGATGTCGTCTGAATTTACTTTGCCCTTGTGACAAGTATAATTTCACTTGCAGGCTGATTAATGGAACCTGTTACAGTATCCTGCAGTACGAGAGTTTCACATCGCAACTTCAAAAATCGTTCGTTCCGCTGCGGACGACGGCCAGTCGAGTAAAGCAACCGCCTACAATGTGAAAGGAATAAGCACCATCATGACTCTTCGACCGACACCGTATCTCGTCGCGGTTAATTCTCGTTTTCATGCGGAACGCTCAGCGACTGTCGGAAATCGACTACGAAGGGACATACTTCCGACAATACGACCCGAAGGATATTCAACTCTACTTTGCTGGCGAAGGACTCGGCTGGGGATGTTTTTTTTATTCATCGTGAACGTAATCGTGTAGCTTAGGATGCAGAGAATAAGTATGAGCGCAAAATAGAACGTTGGACCCGCCCAGGCAAATTTTCCCCTTGTTTTAACCCTGTGAATAGGCCGTTTCATTGGGCTATAGGTGGTTGTCTGGAACTGTGTAATGGACGAAAAGTTGTTCGAACGCTAGTTAAAAGTGAAGTAGTATAACCTCGGTCATGTATCCTATATATATAAAGTATCATGTATCCTGTATATAAATGATCATAAATAACAGAATCGAAATATATTTTTTGCGTGTACGCAATAGGAATCTCTTATATAAATGATCATAAATAACTGAATCTAAATATATCTTTGCGTGTACGCAATAGGAATCTATTTAAAGTGCACATATATTAATCATAATTATATGAATCCATATACATATGTATAAACAAATCAGGTAGCCTATAATCAATCTGTTACCTTTTATCTTACCAATATCTGCAGTTATATATGAGTTAGTATATTGATTAATGAATCAGATATATAACATTTAGCATAAAAATCAACGAATCAATCAGCATAAACATTAATAATGTTATCAATTCATATATGAAAATTTTTATCAGTTAAATATGTTTTTATCATATTAATCTTCATTCTATGCAATTATCAGAGTACATTAGTATTTTCTGTAGCATATGTATCTTAATGAGATGAAGTGAAAAAACTGTATCATTATATATCACGTGATCACTATTATTTACCAATATCATTGTTTTATATTTTACTACTTGAATCAATTCATGTACACAATGAATTTTTATTTACTTATATATATATATATATATTCACATAGTGTCTGTATCACACTCCTATAAGTCAAATGCAAGTCAAGTTTGAGTAATATTCAGTAGTTGGTTTTGGTAGCTGACCGAGCTAATGTAAGTGTTTACATAATAAAAATATGGAATGTTAGTCCATATATATAAAAGATTGCTTTTGTTTGGATGCCCACCAGCCGCAGAGTGATACAGAATTATCCAGACGCATTCCATCAAACTTCTTTATACCCTTGCTGACGTGAGTAGTGAATTAATCACTTCGTAGTTGGACGACTTTACGGACTATAATACGATTAAATAATAACGTGAGTATTGTCTGTAACTGCGTTAGAATTTATTTCATGAAAGACAATCGTTTAAGAAAAGAATCTCATCATTGCAGGGAATTGTTTCAATGAGGCAAATCCCTGCTTTGCTCTTGGTGTACTCTCCAATTTCATCCTTAATTCATCACAATTCATTCTATTTTAGGTGTTGTCCCCATAATTCTGCTAGCTAGTGCATCCATACAAAGACTTATGGATTAAGAATGTTCTATTTGAATTTCTATAAGCTTCAATAACAAATTATTTCATGCCTTATTGTCGATATGATCCAAATCTAATCCAAATCTAATCCAAATCTAATCCAAATCTAATGGTTAAAGAAGTTAACCTATTCGCATAATGAATTAATGAGGCGTAATCAGTTATGAAAATAATGAATGTTCTTTAACTGCACCATTTATCAGTGATTTTTTGTTCCATTTTATGTATTTTATTTTTAATTATAGATTTGTGATAATAAGCCCTTCGTTCTCTAGTATAGTAGTATGTATACAAACATATACACACCTCTCTGAAGGACTCAGAAATATTTTCCTACACCTCCTTGTACTGACTGGCCCATTTATCCTTGAATTATTGTGCTGACAGTCACTTTTATTCAAATATTACTGTTCTGACTGTTCAGTTATTACTTTGGTGGCTGTCCCTTTTATCCAGGTATTACTCTACGGACTTTCCTAATTATCCAAGTATTCCTGAACCGATTGTTCCTCTTACCCAAGTGTTATGCTAACTGTTCCTATTATCCCTTTTATCCAGTGGTGACAGTGGTGACTGTCCCATTTATGGAGATATTACTGTACTGTCTGTCCCTTTTATCCATGCATTATTGTGCTGAATGTCCCTTTTATGAAGGTATTACTGTGGTGACTGTCTATTTTATATAGATATTACTGTGGTGACTGTCCATTTTATCCAGATATTACAAAATATCCCCCAGGTGACTGTCACATTTATCCAGGCACTCTGCTATGCTGTCCATTTTATCCAGACATTACTGTGGTGACTGTCCCAATTATCCAGATATTACTGTGATGGCTTTCCCATTTATCCAGGTGTGTCTAGTAAAAAGAAACATGCCAGTGGTCAAAGAAATATGTATTCACTAGGGTAGGGAATTAAGGGCAGAAACCTCCCATTTACAAATCTTATAAAAAATAATCACTTTCATATTCTTCATGCAGAAGGAAAATCATAGGGAAGTTTGAGCAATTTCGCAAACTTCCAGTCTCTGCAGAAGGCACTGCAACCCAAGCTTGGCAGTGACTACTCCTGCCACAGCATCATAGAAGCCCAGCAGAGAGACCTAGAACTTGCTAAGTTTATTGCTGAATGTGGAACCATCCACAATAGATGCAGAATTGCCATAGTATTACCCGCAAGATGGTGACATGATGAAGTCACACCTTTAAAAAATTCCCGCTGATGAGGAGTGGTCAGAAAAAGATATTCCAACCATAACATGATCAGCCCCTGGAATGCACCCAAGAAAGTTCCAAAAGAGGATGCTCTGAGAATTCTACTGGTCAGGTCATGGGAAGGAAGGATCCCACCTTAAAGAAATGTCACCTACACTCAATCCCCGTAATAGCTGAGTCTTTCTCGAAGATCACCCTTGAGATCGTGGGTCTTTTACCAAAGATAAAGATAGGAAATTTGTACCTCATTATATTCATATGCAGCACAATATATACATCCCTGAAATTGTGCTGATGCAAACTGCAACAAAGAAGGCTATTATCTGCATTTGCACTCAATTAATGCCATTATTGAAGTGCCACAGGAGATCTAAATTGATGGTGGCAGTGTATTCCTTTCTGATGTCTTCACCAATCACAAGGCCCCCTTAAGTGTTTCATATAAGAATTTCTAGATAACAGAAAAAGGGACACTGGGATAAAGGAGTTCCCATCTTGCTATTTGCAATACTCAATTCCTAGCTGGAACCAATAAAAGATAATTTTTAATATGAAGTATATTCCGAAGTTCTGAGTCATTACAAGGAGCTCAGAAAAAGATGAAGTTATGGTATGGCACCATCAATATGGTATTAAACATATAGTGCTAGACAGATTTTTTGCCCATCCTGAGAGTCGCTCTGCAAAGTACCTGGGCCTGTTCAAAACACTTGAAAAACTTATTTAGCTATATTACAAGATGGCAAGACAGCCAGCCTACCTGATAAAAAATTCGAGCCTGCAATGTGAGCCTTTAGAGCTCAGGTTGAATAATACTGCGATATTGGAAAACTCTGACATGAAAGTGTTTCATTTAATCAAGAAACAAAATGACATTCTTTAATCGGTGATGGTCTCTTTTTCTATGTATCTGGGTGTACAAACTTGTGCAGTACGATATCAATGTAGTGGAGGCTGTGCTGGTACATCCACGTCTCTAAATTCTCACTGCAGAAGTGGGATTGATCCATGACATCATCTGCCTCTGCGAGTCACATTGGAGTTAGCCCTGTGCAGTTGTTAGGAAGTCCGACAGTGGAGTTCGTTGTAGTACAGACAGCAGCCAGGTCAACAAGGTCTCAGAGTCGATTCCTTCCATCTCCTCAGGATAGATGACTGCATAGACACATTTGGAAATGCCAAGTATATTACCAAGTGTGGTCTACTGAAATGATATTGGTGTGCCACCCATCCACCCCTTACCCCCATTGCAGCTTTCAGCAGCACAACCTCAGAGAAGTAAGTCGAGTCACATAATATGAAGGTGAGAAGGTGTATATATATATATATATATATATATATATATCATATATATATATATATTATATATATATATATATATATATATATATATATATGTAGTGAGTGTGTGTACGTATGTATGTATGTATGCATGTCTATTTGTTGACCATATACCTTAGTTATAATTTCATTATCATGACAGGTCAGGTAAGACTAACAATCATCTTTATCTAGATTGTATCTAATAAGAGTGTGAAGCTTGAGTAAACTGAGAACGTTATTGATTTCAACTTATTTTTACTTTTATCTTTTGGACGGATAAATTCGTGTTTTAGAATCAGGATTGCGTTAATAAATAAAACAAGACCCATTGTCTCTTTTTTTATCTCCTTCCCCATCAGGGTTCGTTCATTTAACCTTCATCACCCCAATATACGAGGGTTTGAAAAAGAACTAAAAAGACGTTTCATCTCATCCGAAAATCATTCCGCCGTCTTGCAATGAGAAAGAGAAGGTTTTGGGTCCAAATGAAACACCAAATAGCGAAATAATTTGCCAGTGGTGCTGAGGAGCTTTCGTAAATTTGATCTCACTTGTTTTTCGAAAACTCAGACGAAGATATCTGGTAATGCGTTTAGCGGTTTCCAGCAGACTTTGGTTATATCGGGACTCTTTATTATAAGTAAAGTTTACAAAATAGAAAGATTGAAAAGAATTAAGAATATTTCCCAACTAATTATATTTAGATTGCATCTCGTTTTCTATTGAGATCAAGAAATCCTGTAGTTCACAGATTCAATTGATTTATATTAAATTTATAATTAATTATTGACAACTCAGTCTCTTATACAAAGTGTAAACTTTTGGGAAGCAGACGAACGAAGTCTCATAATTTGAGTCAAGAGTCTAACAGACAAATTCAGTTGACCAAAGTGAGTCTTTTAAT
The DNA here is from genome assembly GCF_015104395.2 of Macrobrachium nipponense. Lineage (NCBI taxonomy): Eukaryota > Metazoa > Arthropoda > Malacostraca > Decapoda > Palaemonidae > Macrobrachium > Macrobrachium nipponense. Next base: position 120,276,234 of record NC_061107.1, read on the forward strand.
CATGAAAAATGCTAGATGAAAAATCTAAAAAATTGTCAGAATATGGCGATCTTAAAAACAAGGGTGGCATAAGTTCTATGTTTGCATAAAAACAAACAAGAAAGTAACGCGTCTGGATTAAAGTGCATCGAAAACTAGGCAGACAAATAAGGCAAGTCTGGACAACATGCTAAGAGAAGTACACAGAGCACTAAAATAGCATATCTGCCAAATATTTCAGTCTCAGCCAAGCCTTTGATGAATTTTCTACGATCGTCCACTCTTAAGTAAAAAGTACAGTATACTATCAAAATGATGTAAATTTTTTTAATAAGGAGGCAAACTGGAAACAAATTTCAAATGATATTCGTCTTTGGGTGTGTATAACGGACTATTTCATCTGCATCACTTTTATTATTAACTTGATACGTATCAATAACAACATAAAATATTAAGAGAGAACGAGGGAAAGCAATATGGCATGTGGCAAATGGAGTTATGTGAATTTAATTAATACTTCAAACTCTTCTTTGAATTTATCTTTGACAAAGAGAAGAGCAATGGTAAAGTAACTGACAGATTCATGCATGATACCTATAAACACGGAACAAAGGCATGCGTAGTAAGAGCATATTCTAGGAAAAAAATGCTTGGGTGATGCAAAGAAATTTTCACTGAGGTCGGGGCCATGAACAGGATATTCCGCCAACAAAACCCTATGACAGATACTGTCCAAAGTTGGGTAAACTTTACGTACGAAGTTACAAGATCCTGAGAGAGAGAGAG
>NC_061107.1:120281998-120284498 GCF_015104395.2 Macrobrachium nipponense
ATATATATATATATATATTATATTTATATATATCTATATATCATATATTATATAATAATATTATGAGAAAATGAATGGATATCTCTCAAAACATTACCCAAACACTTCTAGATTGTGCGGGGAATCTCTCAGATATAAAAATCTTTCGTGGATGCTTGGAATTATTGAATAATCTTGAGAGATTAAGGCGATAGTTTAGATATAAAGAATCTGATCTGTTGATGCGAAGGTAGAAATAAATCACTGTAAATCATAAATCACCATCTAATAAATGAAAAATATTTTTTGGGTACTATATTTACTGTCTCTTTAAAAGAGACTTCTTTATTCGTTTTACTCTTATTACCAGACAGATTACACAAATGGCTGAAACTTCCTTCTATGCACATATTTCATATTAGTGCGTAAAAAAAAAAAAAACTTGCTATCTTTGATCTGAGTCGAACTGTAAGTATGATCTCTATATGTTATTTGGTTAAGTAATTAATATTCGCATTAACCATGGTAAAAATATGTTTAATCAGAACTCTTCTGCTTACTATGGAAACTTTTCACCAATTATGGCTCGTATGTACTTAGTAAATTAAGATATAACGAATAATAAATCATATCAAATTCCTTTCAATTAGGTATAACCTGGCACTTTGTCTCCCAACCATGTGTTGCTCCTAATTAGATATGGTCATTAATTTTCATTTGGAGGCAGTTAATTATACCAATTATTAGGACTGGCTGAATATTTAATTAATATCAATTAATTGGTGCGTAATATGATGATTGATGGCTCGCACGATTTACTGTTTATTATCATAAAAGCTCATAAAAGCTCGCGTGCTATAAAAAGGGGAATCGCTCCCTCATGCTAGTTTTGCTAAATGGTACTGATTATTACTCTATAATCAGTGGTAACAGTTACAGCGCAGACACGCAACATTTTTTTCAATGGTTAAATTCAAATACATCGCATGGAACTATATATGAAGAAACAGTCTAGTGAAATATATGACCTAAATAAAGTAACTAGCTTTAGAAAAAAAATGATCTAACAGCGTCACCTACTTAGAATTTAAGTTACATTCCATTCAGAAATTCATGACATTTCTCCAGGGCATTGCGGCAGTCAATTTTGTAGCATTACTTAGTTCGTGACTAGTATGCCCAAATAATACTTTGTAAGTGATTTTTTTTTCTTAAGTTTTAAACCTTAATATGCTACAGCCTCTCCCATCCTTACTATCTTTTCCACACACAACTAAAACGAACCTTTGTAGACTGGAAGCAAAGAAAAATATTTGTTACTGAAACACACATTTTGTGAAGTCCAACAACTCCTCTGTGCATACCGAGTATTCGTCAGTTCAGGTCTATATGTTCGAGTTTTGCAGTAATGACATATTTCCCATCCTTGACATTCTCGTCCCCAAGACTGACGACGGCCATGAACGTCCATCTATACACTGAAGACTAACCTAGACCTTTGTCTAAATGGTAATAATGAGTGCCCTTTAAGATATACTAAGACCTCTATCAGGAACTAGACCACTTTTAGCAAATACTAAAATACAATAGAAATGTTTATAAGCCAGTTAATAAAGAAATGTGGATTATGTTGAAATGGTGGTACACTAACCATGAATAACCACAATCTGATCCACAAACATTAAACTGAATTAGAAGGCGAAGATGCACTCCAAATACCTAAAAGATGGGCATACCATAAACATCATCATTACCCGTAATGTCTCCATCACCAAGAGATCCTCTGAAACAGACTAACATGTTGGTATGACTGATTGATGAAAGCACAGAAGAGGATCTCTTGGCATGCGGTGGAAGGTACCATAAAAACAGTCACTCTAGAGAGCTGCATCACCCTGATATTGCAAGAAATGTGACAGTGGTGACTGAAAAAATCATTGGGAAGGCCTCTGACTGGAGGCGCCTAAAGGTGTCAGAGGTGATCTTAATAGAGCAAAAGAAGTCCGTCCTAAATATCACACAAGACGCCTCCTCCTACCTGCTGACATCAAGCACCCTATTATCAGAGAAATGAATGGATATCTCCCAAAACATTACCCAAACACTTCTAGAAATAGCATCCCTGAGCAAGAACCACCCTATAACTGTTGAGATTCTGTGAGCTCCCTGGCAAGATTAGAATATTTTTGGGCAGTATCAGTGGCTGCACCAAAACACTAGACCTACTGCTTAGCAAGGCTGCAGCAGCAAAACCATCTCAATTGAGTACAAGGAAAACTTATTAGCCAAATAAAAAGCAGGTTTTCTCCTGAGTCAGTAAACTTCCAGGCACCCTTCCTCCTACCATTAGTATTCTTTCCGTTATGATGCTGCAGAAATAACCATCAAGAGCTTCCTCCCTGTCTAATACCATGTCTTTGTAATATTATACAGTGAAACAATGAGACTCACTCTACCAGTGACATTGAACCACGCCAAAACTTCACCCCCTTGAGTGTTGAAAATAATTAAGAAGAAAATG
>NC_061107.1:120289498-120301975 GCF_015104395.2 Macrobrachium nipponense
CTCAAATACTTTCTCGCGCTGGGTGGTATCGCTTCCACTGACGTTCCTGGATTTATAATGTACCTGCGTTCGCGCCCAAGTACAGGTAAATCTGTTATCGAGAAAAAATTCTCCTTCGGTTAAGCATATATGAAAATATATCAATTCCGAGGTAGAGCGAATTAGATATTAAAGGACATTGTAGCTCGATATATGTATATGAATCACGGTAATGTGATATGACTTATGTAAATGCTACGTGCTGTCAAAAGCGCTACTTAACTACCGGAGTCGAGGCGGGTTGATGTTGTCTCCAAACCAACGAATACTTCAGCGCGAGAAAGTATTTGAGGTGAGAGACGGCATTAACCTTTAAGCATCTCGTGGTAGCTGGGTGGTATCGCTTCCACTGACGTTCCTGGATTTATAATGTACCTGCGTTCGCGCCCAAGTACAGGCAAATCTGTTATCGAGAAAAAATTCCCCGTCAGTTAAGCATATATGAAAATATATTAATTCCGAGGTAGAGCGAATTAGATATTAAAGGACATTGTAGCTCGATATATGTATATGAATCACGGTAATGTGATATGACTTATATACATATATATATATATATATATATATATATATATATAATATATATATATATATATATATATATATATATATATATATATATATTATATATATATATTATATATATATATATCTATATATATATATAATATATTAATATATATGATATATATATATATTATAAAATATTATATATATATATATATATATATATATATATATATATATATATATATATATATATATTTATATATATATATATATATATATATATATATATATAAATATATATATATATATATATATATATATATATATATATCTATATATATATATATATATATATACTATTATATAATATATATATATATATATATATATATATATATTATATATTATATATATATATATATCGCATATATTACACTACAATCTATTGCTTTTTGTACGTCAACAGGGTGGCACATTGAGCGTACTGTAGTAACTCTGATGTTTCTCTGAAATTGTGCTACATTGTTCGGTTAATGCCAATTACGTTCTTAGAAACAAAATACTTTTATTATCTAAATTTAAATAAGAACGATGGGAAACTTACCTATAGGTATCACTTAAAAATAAAACAAATCACTTAAGAGTTGGTGAAAGCCATTGCCAAGAGCAGAATGGAAAAGTTTGAAAAACTGATGTATAAAGCGTTTGAAGGGGGGCTCTTATCGATTCACAGGTTATTTGTTTAGCATTTTAGTTTTCTCTGAATGAAAACTAGTGACATAAATGTTTGCCCTTTCGCACCTTTTCTTCCTCCCTCATATCTTAAAAACTACTGAGGCTAGAGGGCTGCAAATTGGTATGTTGATCACCCACCCTCCAATCATCAAATATCATATTGCAGCCCTCTAGTTTCAGTAGTTTTTTTTTTATTTAAGGTTAAAGCTAGCCACCTCTGGGCCGTGGCTGAGAGTTTGATGGGACGCGGGTAATGCAGCATTATACCTGTCAGAAAACTCGATTGCGCCGAAGAAACTTCAGCGCATTTTTAACTTCTTTGGGCTAGGGTCTACGATGGTCGCACTAACAAAAATAACGATTTCGGAATTACTATTCGAGTCAGAGCTAAAACTGTGCGTGTGTGTGCGCGTGTGTTTATACGAGAGGGAGAGAGAGAGTGTTTCAGTATTTTAGAATATAGGAATTCCCTACATATCAGATGTATGTTTACTAGCACTCTTTTATGACCTAATGTTAACCAACTGGTACTTTATGACATAGGAATTAGTCCTGATACTATCGACAAACCATTTCCCACTTTATTCAGTCTCACAAAGCGAATATCACGATTTTTATGAATGATAATAACTCTTTGGTAGAAAATTTCTGTTGACCTTAACATTCACTTTGCAGTGCATACCTTGTTCATTAGTGGATTAAGCATGCCAAATATGAACTACTTATCTCATACAGATCAAAGTGATGGACGTCGTTAAATTCTAATTTGACATGACCTCTAAATATGGTGTTTGCCTCAGTCACAATATCGGCTTTATTAGTGGATCATGCATGACACAATTTTAATACTATCTTGTAGAGTCTAAATGTCATTATCAGGAATAAATTCTTATTAAACCTTTGAACTGTATGTATTACCCGGAACATTGTATCCACTATAACTTGCCAGTCAAATAATATCTGCTATGTGAATGTTGTAACCTTAATCTTGAATAAATATATATATTTGAAATGTTTTCTTAGAAAATTCGACGGTGTGAACGCATGAACTTAGGGGAGTGTACAGAAAGATAGACGTATAAACAGACAGACAGACAGACAGGATATTTACTTGTTACATACAGACTGAGAGTCATCAAGTCTTGTAATTTAAAACGACTACTGGATGATGTTTTTGTTAAGATTTTATTAATATAGCCTTGCGTCAAAACGAACTTTTACTGCAAAACAAGCCCGTAGACATTTAGTGACGATTCACGAACGGTAATTGATAGGGAAGGCCTTGATAGAAGAAAGAAATGCAGATTATGTCTACCATACACAATTACTGACGGCCCACAAAACCTAGTACGAAACCATTTAGACCCTGGTGAGGCCAGAAACTTCAAACTTATGAATTTCCCAAAAGTGCTTCGGTTTGCGTCAGCTTCTCTCTCTTTCTCTCTAACAGTTTTGAAAGTATTCACATCTCTTAAATCTGGCCTCTACAACATTTAAAGGCTGGTGAAAATCACGGTTAAAGGCGATCCTATACTAACGCCATCCATCTACAGTGGCTTCCGTAGCGACCCTTCTGGTATATTCAACTGGAAGGCCGAACTCGTCCCTGTAGACATGATTTAGAATTGAGTCGGTGGTTATGTCTACAAGTACGTTTGAGGATATGGATTCAACGTCCCTAAAGGCTATGAAGTTGCGTCCGTCGAAGTCCTCGATCTTAATGAAAGATTACTGTGGCGGTTGCGTACATAAGGTGTAAGGATTTGACGTGTGTGTGTGTGTGTGTGTGTGTGTGTGTGTGTGTGTGTGTGTGTTATAGTGACAATGCCCTCTTAACTTCTCGAATTCTTCGCGCTGTTTTGGATAAGTTTGTCACTACAAAGCATTAAGATCAAAGCGCAAGAAATATAATATATATATATATATATATATATATATATATATATATATATATATATATATATATATATATATATATATATATATATATATATATATAATAACCCTTCGCTTTGCGAAAGACTTTTTTTGTGTTCTCCTTACGACTGTCATTCGTAAGTATTTCTGGTTCCTCCCATCTCCTTTGGGATATCTTAGTAGAGAGTGATTCTTCTTAACTAAAGGAGATGATTCAAACAGATAAGTTGAACAGATATAACAACTTTATTCTGTAACTCCATACTAGGAGATGCAGCTCGGTCGGAAGACCGATATGTTTGAAGGTTGGCACGGAACTGCCATTCTAAAGCATCACATCGATAGCGGAACATTAGCTATCTCAGCGATTCATATAAAAACATACGTAGTCCGCCGGCTCGGAAGTTACAAGTTTCCGGCGTAGGTTAACAGGTCAACCGCTTCCCATGGAAGTTGTGCAAAGTTATCATTAACAATAAATGCTGATAATGTACAGAGCTAAATCAGGCTACTGCAGACAGCGCATAGCGTAATCTAGATCTGCTTTGGTCACGTAGGACCCTCCTAATGCCATGACCTCAGGTCATGGGTTTTTATTTACAGATCCTGTAAACAGAAATAATGTATTTATTACATTAGGTTCGGACTGCTACCTATTCAAGCCTTGAATAAAAAAAAAATTACTTTAAACATTGTTTCATAGGAGCGTGCTCGGAACATACGTCTAGGTATAAACATAAGTAGTGATTAAATGCATAAAAAGGTTCTGTTACATACCCTTTTTGACATATTCATAAACAAAGATAAATGCATGGAAAATACAGATCCATGTTTGGTAATAATAATGATTAGGTACCCAAAAATAATAAAAAGGTAAAAATCAAAAGATTAACATGTATACATGATTAATATGATAATAGGTAACCTGATTAAGAATAATGGTTACTACAGATTATAGCATGATCATGGATAATTGTTAAAGAGTACTTGTCACTCTTTGTAATAGATAAATATAATTGTACAATGGTATAATAGTATAACTATGTAATTGTGCACAAATGCAATATATAGGGCTGATATATTTTATTAGGTGCCCGAAAAAATACCTTTATGAATATATTCAATGTATAATATTGGGCTAATAAATGTTTTATTAGGTGCCCGGGAGATACTTTAACTGTTCAAATGCAAAGGCGTGAGTCTTTCTTGTCCTACATTTTTGCCAGCATACGGACCGCTTTTCACACACAACACAATTCCAGACAATTCCCTAGGCACAAACTGAAGTGGCCAGGTTCAGGCGGCCCTAAACTCAAACGACTTGAGTTTAACGGGTACGTCATCTAGACGGGCCAATACGTTTCCTTGGAGATCCTTCTGTTTACGCCTCAGCCTACGCCAAGCAAAGATGTTGACGGCGATAACCAATATGGCCGTCACGCTGAACACGGCCAGCAGAATGTAGTAGCGAAGATTTTCTCCACCTGTACGTCATCTAGACGGGCCAATACGTTTCCTTGGAGATCCTTCTGTTTACGCCTCAGCCTACGCCAAGCAAAGATGTTGACGGCGATAACCAATATGGCCGTCACGCTGAACACGGCCAGCAGAATGTAGTAGCGAAGATTTTCTCCACCTACATAAGTCGGTGACGCGTGGTTCATCTCAGCCAGTTGCGTCAAACGATGAGCCACCCGCGCGTTGTATGGGAGAGGTAGTGATGGGATGATTGTAGATGCCCAAGTGTAGTTCGCAAAATACGCCTTCTCACGTATTATCGTGTTGACCCCTCTGACGGTGTAGTTTGTAGATGTCCCCGTACAACCATCAGCTGCTACAAAGATAGGGGCATGGGCGGTGGTCCCATCCGGACACACTACGTCGAATCCGGCTTTATCGTAACGGATCCAGGAACCATTATTCATCCTGTAATTGAATTTATTACCGTAAAAGGGATAAAGTTTCCCCAGACAACCTTCGCTTGTATGAGAGAGAGAGCCGTTTAGCACTATGCCTAACTCACATGAATCCGTTGATATAGGATAGAATTCAAAAGAGTCAGCTGTACAAATTTTATTATTCATGGCTTCTGAACAGTGAGTGAGTTTATCTAAGTCTTTAATGACTGTAAATGATTTCTTATCAGAAGAAATCAGTACATGCCCCGTCAAATTGGATATTACTGGACTTGAGTTATTCGTCATGAAAGTAGGAAACGGTGCTATTTTGTATGATCTTACCTTACAGACCTTACAGACCTTACAGTTCGTTCGGGTTGCCCCAGGTCCCTCAGTGTGAGGCACCTCTAATGTCTACCAGAGAGTTGCTAGTACATCTTCCGGTATATTTTGCATCTTCCAATCTTGGATGGTCTGGGATGCAGTTTAGATATTTGTCGAGCTTATTCTTAAACACATCTACGCTCACTCCTGATATATTCCTCAGATGAGCTGGCAACGCATTGAATAGACGCTGCATTATCGATGCAAGTGCGTAGTGGATTAATGTCCTGTGTGCTTTCCTTATTTTTCCTGGTATTGTTTTGGGCACTATTAATCTACCTCTGCTTGCTCTTTCTGATATTTTTAGTTCCATGATATTTTCTGTTATTCCTTCTATCTGTTTCCATGCCTGAATTATCATGTAGCGTTTCTTCTTCCTTTTCCCTTCTAGACTATAATAACTTTTAATGATTGTAGTCTTTCCCAGTAGTCAAGGTCCTTAACTTCTATTCTAGCTGTAAAGGACCTTTGTACACTCTCTATTTGTGCAATATCCTTTTGATAGTGTGAGTACCATATCATATTGCAATATTCAAGTGGACTACGAACATATGTTTTATAAAGCATAATCATGTGTTCAGCTTTTCTTGTTTTGAAGTGCCGTAACAACATTCCCATTTTTGCTTTACATTTTGCCAAAAGAATTGCTATTTGATCATTGCATAACATGTTCCTATTCATCATCACACCAAGGTCTTTAACTGCTTCCTTATTTGTGATTGTCTCATTATTAGGTCCCCTATATATGCATATAGCTTTCCTTCTCTGTCGCCATAATTTATTGATTCAAATTTATCAGAGTTAAATACCATCCTATTTTCCTCTGCCCAATCATATACTTTAAGGTCTCTTTGTAGAGCGTTCCTATCTTCATCACAAGTAATTTCTCTACTTATTCTTGTGTCATCAGCGAAACTACTCACTACCGAATCCTTAACATTACTGTCTATGTCTTCAATCATAATAACAAACAGTATTGCAGCTCAACACCAGTTTACCTTCGTGGCACACCGGATATTACCTTGGTTTCATCCGATTTCTCATCGTTTGCAATAACTATCTGTTTTCTGTTGTGTAAAATTCTTTTAACCATCTTCCTATTTTATCTACGATATTGTGTTTTCTAACTCTTTGCTAATATATTATGGTCTACTTTGTCAAAAGCTTTTGCAAAGTCTAGAAAAACCACATCTGTTTCATTTCCGCTTTTCATATTTTTGAATATGTTCTCACGGTGGACTAACAGTTGGGTTTGTGTACTTTTCGGGTACGAAACCGTGTTGTCCTATATTAAACAAATTATTTTTTATTAAATGTTTCATAATATTTTTCTTCATTACCCTTTCATACACTTTCATAATATGTGATGTTAGACTCACAGGCCTATAATTACTTGCCTCAAGTCTTGATCCACTTTTGAAAGTAGGGGTGATATATGCTAATTTTTGCTCATCATAAATCTTGCCTGTATCTACACTTTGTCTTAATAATATTGCAAGTGGCTTTGCGATAGAATGAACTACTTTCTTTAACAAAATAGCAGGGATTCCATCAGGCCCTGCAGCAGTCTCCATTTTTGAAGTTTCATTAATTGCCTGCACAATATCAGCTTCATTAATTTCTATTGTCAGCTAAATATTCACTATTTTCGTCCTTACTTCTATATCATTATCTTCATTATCTATTCTAGGGGTGAATTCTCTCTTATCGTTCTGCCAGTATGTTGCAAATTTCCTTTTTTTCATTCGTTAATCTCCCTTCAATTCTCAGAGGGCTTATTTCTATTCTTCTTTTATTCATCTTCTTCGCATATGAGTATAATAGTTTGGGGTTTTGCTTGATATTTAATAGGGTTTTTTCTTCCAATTCCGTTTTTTATTTTCTTTTGATTGTATAATCTTTGTTCTGCATTTTCTATCTTACTTTTTAGTTCTATAACTTTCCATGCATTTTTTTCTTTTGCAAGACCTTTTTTCCACTTTCTGATTTTCTGGAACAAGATCCTTCTGTCTCTTGGTATGCATGAATGATGTTTACTTTTCTTCTTCGGTACTATATTTGATCCACTATTTTCTCTAATATTTTATATAATATCTCCGTATTTACCCTTATGTCATCGCTACGAAAATGTTATCCCAATCTTTGTTTAATTCTTCATTTATTTCTGACCATTTTATATTTTTTACTTAGAAGTTGTATTTTCCATATCCTTCCCACTTTTTCATTCTTGCTTATCTCTGTTTTTCACTTGCTTTGGATGAACTGTTAATTCTATGACATTATGGTCTGAAATACTCGCATTATAAACTATTATTTCTTTAACATAATTCACCTCGTTCACAAATACTAGGTCTAAAGTTTTCCTCCTTCTTGTTGGCAGGTGATTTATTTGTTGAATGTTGTATTCTAGTAGCATATCTAATAGCTTTTCGAATTGCCTTTTATCTTCTGCACTACTATTACTCTCTTTTTTATATGTATAAGTACATCCACAATCTCCTATTCGTTCTTTCCATTCTACGAAAGGAAAGTTGAAGTCACCAGATAGGAGAATAGTCCAGTCCTTGTGATTTCTACATATATCATCCAATTTTTCAATTATTAAGTCAAACTCTTTAGTATTAGGAGGTCTATATATTACTATGTTCATTAATTTTTCAGATTCAAATTCTACCGCTATTAGTTCACATTCTGAGTGACTATATTTCTCATATATTTTTCCTTGTTTTTGTCTTTCCCATATATTGCGGTTCCCCCTTGATCCTATTTTTTCTATCTGATCTATAAGTTTGGAACCCTTTTATTTGATCATCATTCCCAGTCTCTTGGGAATACCAGGTTTCACTTATATTATATATCTATTTTCTTTTCAATTTGGGTTAGTTCTTCTAAGTACTCTATTTTTCTTTTTGAGTTACTCGTAACTAAACCCTGCGCATTTATCACTATGATGGTTTGCGTGTTTTCTCCTTCATTTAATATTGGTAGTAATAAGGATTTTCCCATGTCTCTTTCCTGTTCTGGTATGTTGTTCTTTTTTTCATTTCCAGAAATTCTGACATTAAAAAATCCAACTTTTCCATAATATTTGATCTTCTTCATCATAATTATTCATTTTGTGTCTGAATCTGCAATTTTCTCCGTTTCTGCAATATCCTCTTGCATAATAAATACAGTTATTATCCTTGAGTAGAATTTTGGAGCTGATGCATTGAAATTTTTTTGCTGACATCTCTGCATATCTCATTGGTAGGTTTGCTTTTCTCTTTTACTGATATTCTTGTTTCTCTCTTTATTTGTTTCTTTCTTATTTTGGATTTTATTACTTGTTTGGTTATTTATTTGATTATGATTCATGGCTACAGGGTGCATATATTTGCATTTTTTGTCGAACTTACATCCTTTTTCTTCTTTTAGGTTTTTGCATATTTTTGGATGCAGATCTCTGCAATCATCCCCATATCCATCTAGGTATGCACATTTACCATATATTTCATAGTTGTGACATACCTTAGGATGTTTGTAGTAACATCTTTCTCCAAATCTGCAATTCCCTCTTTCAAAAGGTTGCAGATTTTGTCTTTCTTGTCTATTTTTTCCTCTTTCCCGTCATTGTGTAGATCTGGGTAGAGCCTCTTCGGGATTTGCTTTTCTGTTGCCATATCGTAATTTATTTCTTCGTAGGTATGCTGCTTTATTGCCTCATATGTAGTATCAATGAGTATCTCTGCATCCATACTTTTATTTTGTTCTTTGTTTTCCTTATTTTTTTCTGTCATTTCATTTTGTTTACTTCTCTTCCGTTTTCTCTTCTTCTTCTTCTCTTCTTCTTCTTCTTCTTTCTCCTCTCTTCTTCACCTCAACTATTTGTACATTCAATCTTGATTTAATAACATTGTCTATCCATGATAGACATGTTGAACAAAAAATTCTTGTATCTTTTCTCATATCTTGTATTACCTCAGCACACTGTGGATGGGTCGGAATGTTGCATGCAGCACATTTTCTGATTAGGTTTTGTGGATTGACTATGCTATACAAACCTTACACAGTTTGCATGCTTTTGGCATTCTTTTTCCTAATGCGTCAATTAGGATATTCCACAAGATTCACCATTATTCATTTTCTTTGTCGGAATATGTTGGTTTATGTATATTTTCTTTATGAGTCTCTTGACCACTTGGATTTTATTTGGAACTTCTTCAATTATTTTCAAGATGTTTTCATTAGATTTGTTCCAGTTTGAAGGATTATATCCTTCTAATATATCTATGAATGCTTTTGTATCTTTTTGGTTAGGACTGTTGCTGATTTCATAGATGAGAAATGCCAGTTCCCTTCCTGCTACCTCATCGTATTGCGAATCTGCTAAACACGCTAAATTACGCCATCTCTTCCCGCAGTTGGAACTTACTGCCATCTTGTTCTGATTTACAGTATTCCACTTGATAAACTAACTTAGAAGACGCTTTATCCTACTATTTTCACACTAATCTTATCACCGATAGTTCACGAACACTTCTAGATATTTCTCAAATTCTAGTCGTATGTTAAACTTGTGATATCTGTTGATTAATCTGATTTCACGCGGGAACGTCTCACCAAGCATCGGAAGAATCAAAAGGAATTGTGATCATAATTCTATAATTTTCAACGCTGACTGATATTAGGCTATAATAGAACTCTACTTTATGGGGCGTCTAATAAAGGAATATAACCTAGTTTCTCCCGTCCGTTTTCCAAAGTTAACGTCAGATCTTTAATAGGCATGAGGTGAGGAGATAACACACCCTTTGTTGCTAACGTAATCGCTTCTACGTAATCTTTTGACTTCTCAATAAAATGTGATATTTTCACACGGATATGATCTATTTTCGAACTATAGTAAGCTAATGTAGCCAGCAAATGTTGAACTTCCATGACCTGATCGATATTATTTGAATGTTCATTTACGATACTCATTATTTGATTAATTGAAGATAACTGGCTGCGAAGTTCGGACAAAGCCAATTCGGTTTTGTGTTGCAAAAACTCAATTCTTTTATTTTGAATTATTTATCTTAAGGGCGATTTGAAATTCCTAAGCCTAGATTCGCAACAGATCCTAAGATGTTTAGTCCAGCCAGAATAAGCGGGTTGCGGCGTTCGAGAGTATTGTGCCGCACAGACCACATCAGCAGGTCACGAGCAAGTTCTTCTGCCTCAGCGGTTTTATTTTGTATGTCATAAGACAACATTTCCGCGACGCTTAGTGTTTGAGCTAGCGAAATCTCTGAGTTAGCATGAAAATTACGTTCGTGCATTTCCTTAAGCGAAATAGCAAACCTCATCAGGTCATTCTTTAAGTTAAGGACGTCATCTTCAGGCAAAAATATTGCATGCATATCTACTTCTATGACAATATTACTTGACACGATGAATACATCATCTATTCTCTCGATAATCGAGCCATGATTAAATTCTATTTCTTTCGTCCTAGCGCTCTTTCCATACAACAAAGATGTCTGAATACACAATATCACTCCTAACAATAACAGATTCATTTTTGAAACCTGCAATGAGTAAACATATGTAATAACTCACGTAAAAGAATAGGTTTGCATACAAATATGATTAATAGATATATAATATAAAATTATTATAAAAGTTTCATAAATACAACCATTTTTTTTCCCTCACTCCATCACCTTTCTTTAGATTCTGAATATGTGCCAATGGAAACTATTCTCACATCAGTGGTTTGGATACATTTTGAACCCTAAATCTATTGGCCGTTAATGTTTCTAAAATGTTAAACGGGCCTTCAAACTTAGGTGTCAGTTTATAATTTAAACCTTTACGTACGTATACTTGTATGTATACCTGATCGCCCACGGCATATGTTCTAGTTGGCTTAGCTATTTTATCATGATTTTTTTCATTATTATTTGTGCTTCTTCTAGATTCTTACGAAGTATATATATCGACTTATGCTTGCATCCATAACATCCTTTAGAGGATTTGATAAATTAGTAGTTGTAGGCGTTAAGATGTGGAAAGGCGTTCTAGCCGGGATACCGTACAGTGCCTCGTGCGGTGGTCATTTTAATAGACACATGATACGAGTGATTAAGTGTGCTTAGTACCGCAGGTATGGCAATGTCCCAGTTGGGGTCTGCCCCCCCTAAGGTGACCCTTAAAATGTTTAAAACCTTACGATTTGCCCTTTCCACTAGCCCATTAGACTCTGGGTGATAGATCATGGTATTGATTTTCTTTATACAAAGGAATTCGCACAAGGAGTTAAGGAAATGATTATTGAACTCCCGCCCGAGTCTGATTAATGATGTGGAATTCCATGTTTACAAATGTAGCACTCGTAAAACTTCCTAGCGCACTCGACCGCGGTTTTTGTTTAAGCGCTATAAGTTCTGTATATCGAGTCAAAGCATCTATAATTTACTAGGAGGTGCTTATTTCCTCTGTCTGACTCGTAAAAATCCTGTTAATAAATCTAAATGTACTCTTTCAAAGGGTTGATTTGGTCATGGGATAAGCCCCTAGGCTGACAGGTGTCTTCGTGTGCCCTTTGTATTCTTGACAAGTACGACAATTTGCTATGTGCTTTTTTTATCTGTAAGCATCGTATGCCAATAAAATAAGGATTGGCTTTCTGTGACATCAAGGAATAACCCGGGTGTCCATGCAGTGGATTTTCATGCAACCATTTTAAGACAGTGGGTATGAGTGAGATAGGTACCACCAACCTGGTTGTTATTCAACTGCGGTGTGTTGCGGGTTTTCCTCGTCACGGATCTACAAGGATATTATCCTTTATGATATAATTCTGCTGCTTATACTTTAGGTATTCCTTTTCCTTCGGATTTCCGATAACGCAATAATGAATTTTTCTATTTGCGGATCTTTTCTTTGTTCTGTCTGTAATAGTCAGCACTCCAGCCCAGATCTTCCTGTTCAGATATAGTTTTAACAATGGGCGTGGAGGTTGAGATAT
>NC_061107.1:120302475-120309975 GCF_015104395.2 Macrobrachium nipponense
ATTTAACATTACACATACTTATTTCACTGCAAGTGAAGTTGAAGCCCTTCGTTTACTGTCAGTAAGGACAGGACTTTGTTTCTTAACTTACACATTCACATATTCAAGCACGCGCATATACACATACATAGTCACGAACACTGTTATATATATATATAGTATATATATATATATATATATATATATATATATATATATATATATATATATATATATATATTAAAGTATGAATAATATACATACTCACAACGCCATTTCGTGGGAAAAACGTGGTCAGTTAGTATAAAAACGCAAACCCATGTGTGTGCATGGTCACATACATACAAACACATGCATGAATACTAACGTTCGAATATATACCATACTCCTTAATATTCATAGTATTGATTCGCTATACCTCAGTTACCGAATGGTCAGTTCGATTGTTATCTCTATACAAACTAAATTCCCCTGTTCGAATCTGGCCGGGGCACATGTACTTAATGTATATAAGTACACACTTATGTGTATATTAATCCCTTATCTTCACATAAGCCTCAAAGTACCTAATAGTTGTACTACATTAGCGGTTGTGTCATATAAATGGTGAATTACTGTTGGTCATTTGTCCCATTTTCTGTTTGAGCAACCAAGACATTCAGAACTATTGCTCATAATCGTAGCTCTAAGCTTTTCTCTTTGCCTTTCTAAGGGACACGATTTGCTGTCATGTCAGTGGGCGTGATTCCTTTTCCTTACCCTCGGTATTCACTGAATTTGATTGCGAGGGTTGGTGTCTTGTTTAGGTGTTTATTTCTGATGTAAAAGGCTCTTCAGTCAGGATATAGGCATTAACTAGAAACAAGATTAATATGAAATGAAAGTCTACTATGGCCCCATGCTAGAATTTTCATGGAGATTGCCCTTAACACGCAATACCTTTGAAGTTTATGCTTATTTCAGACATGTCATTACGCTCTGTATGACATGGGTAAACACGCCACTTAGTGGAAAGCTGCATGTGGAAACTGCAGGGAGCTTAAGCTAGAACACTTGCTAATATACCTAACATTTTCTGCAGAAAATTATATAATTCTGTATCGAAAGGATCATAGTTCTGATTAGTTCTGTTACTATGAATAACATTACTAGCACCCATAGAGACACTGGTGAGTCGACTTATATCTGAGGGGCATGTCAGGCGCTAAGAAAGTACTATTTTGCAATCTGCAGCTATTCTAGGTAGGTGTCTAGAAAGCCATCACAACCAGGCTATCATCTTCCAACACCACATGGATGGCCAATATAGAGAGGCAACCCTCCAGATACTACTGGAAATCACATAAATAGGGCATAGAAATTCGTACATCTTAGACTACTATTGCTGGGGCCGTATTTACGGGCCACCAGTCGACCCCTCTTAATATAAAGCAAAATATACTATTCTTAATTCCTCCCTCCTCAAGGAGACCACTGGATGACCCAACCAACCCTTTCACCCGCAAGAGAAGACCAGTAGCAAAGGGTAGGTATTGCCCACAGGCCCATGCTTCCAAATAAAGAATCATAATGAAAATGCAAGGCAGCAATGTGGGGGCAATGTGTATGCGTGCATTGCTGCTCAGGCTATCCACGCGAGATATGAACAATGTAGCCAATAGAAATGAACTCTTCTTATGACATCAACATACATCATTGCTTAACGTTTTAAAATTTACCTTTCATCATTTGAAACTTACAACAACCTTTCCTTCTATGAATTGCCTTGTACATTTGTCACATGATATTTTCCTGTAAAGATATTAACCTTTTTAATTGTCGCCTCATATACAAGAATTTGAAATTTTAAGTATTATTTACGTACCAACTACCCCCTTTTAATCACTCTTCATACAACCAAGGATTATGTATATAAGAAAAATGCATTTTGTAGCAGGTTGAGATCTAAGAAGAAGAAGCCACCTTTACATGATGACTCTAGTGAAGAAAAAGGTCTCTTTCCGGGTACCGACATGCTTCACAAAGAAAAACATACTCCTGAATTATCAAGGTGCCATCAAGAGGACTGGCTTCAACTGTCAAAACCTTTGACATCTATTCCCCTTGTAATGGGTATTCTATTTTCTCCCCAACCATCTCCAAAACGTCTGTCCCCTCCTCCACATTTCTATTCCAACATTAACAGCTGAACCTGGCAATGGCCACTTCTCTCAACTGCCAAAAGTTAGTGCGCTACTAATAGAAATGGGCACTTCTATAAAAATGTTGTTGTCTTGAGAAGCAAAACTCTATGAAGTTATTGTTGTCTTGAGAAGCAAAACTCTATGAAATTGTTGTTGTCTTGAGAAGCTAAACTCTATGAAATTGTTGTTGTCTTGAGAAGCTAAACTATAAAACTGTTGTTGTCTTGAGGAGCAAAACTCTATGAAATTATTGTTGTCTTGAGAAGCTAAACTATGAAATTGTTGTTGTCTTGAGAAGCTAAACTCTATAAAACTGTTGTTGTCTTGAGGAGCAAAACTCTATGAAATTATTGTTGTCTTGAGAAGCTAAACTCTATGAAAAAAAAATTATGCTGTCTTGAGAAGTTAACTCTATAAAACTGTTGTTGTCTTGAGGAGCAAAACTCTATGAAATTATTGTTGTCTTGAGAAGCTAAACTCTATGAAATTATTGTTGTCTTGAGAAGCTAAACTCTATGAAATTGTTGTTGTCTTGAGGAGCAAAACTCTATAAAACTGTTGTTGTCTTGAGAAGCAAAACTCTAAAGTCGTCAAAATTTTGGGAAGATACCATCACTCGCAAAGAATCAATGAATTCCTGAAGTGGGCAAACAGTTTTATGTTACCTGATTCAGTAAAAAAAAAAAAAAAAAACACTTAATATTGATATCCGTTAATCGACCTCTCTACTCAACAGAGCAGAGAAAACATTAACAACCTTCAAAGAATCTTTACACAGAAAAGTACTACTCAATTTAGAAAGATAAAGGCAGAGAAGATTTCATTTCTGAACCATCCAAGTGTTGCTGTTGTTGCAATGATGACGCAACAAGGGATCCTGTATAGAGACACTCATTTGAAGTATTATGCCCCAAGGATGTATTACAGGTCTTAGTAGGATTGCAAGATGAAAAGATACTCCTAGGATAACAAAGCTCATTATCATTGACGACCTTACCTATAAAATCCAAATCGTAGCCCAAGACAAGAAACAAAATGTGGTACAGACGTATTCCCGTCACTGACTAATGCCATAAGGAGGCCAACACGTGTTACATTCTTGCATGCAATACCTTCATATACCACGACTCCCATTTTACTCCAGCCTTCTATTGGCCGCCCATTAGCTTTGTCTGCCATCACTCTCCTTTTCCTCTACCCCTCTTCCTTCTCTGTGAGTAAATCCAATCTGCTGTCATTGCATCACTCACTGATCTCGAAGACTATGACAAAATCAAAGAACATTAAGATACTTTAACGAGCTTAATCATCTCCTTTAAAAAAATACTTGATCACATGATGATGAAAACCTGAGAAACTCAGCAGAGGCAGACTATTAAAACTAATGTTGAGGAAGCTCTCTCCGCTTTAAAGATCATATAGCTAACATCCCTTTCAGTTTCCTTTACACTCACTTCTCCTCTGTAATGAAAGCGTAAACAGTTATGATTTTAATTTTTATAGTAACGATAGCTAATTCTCTCGACATTATTATTTTCCCTTCTTTTTAAGTGTACTTTGACTTTAGACCGAGACAGTCTAGCTATCGTTTCAACTACCTCTATAGTGGAATAACTAAAATCAGAGGAGCTCTGTCTATTTCATTACGGTCGAAATGTTATTTAAAATCATTTATTTTTCGTCTCCCTAATTGCTCAGAACGGAAATTAAAATACCATTCCCCTTTCTTTCACCTGACCTCTTAAACCTAAATGAATAATTTCCTCCTTTCTCTCATACCAAACCCAACCCCACATTCCCCCATTTTTTTCTTAGCCTGCTAATCCTCTACCAGGAATTTTCTCTTTCTCTAAGTTTTCCTTAACTTTCGTGGCCTCAACAACCATAACAAGGCTGGCTTTTTTTAAACATTTATTTTAATTAGGGTTATGCACCACGAGGCTCAAAATGGTTTCAATACTACCGGTCCTTTTACTCTTCTTTTTCTCTAAGTGCTACTTGACGATCAATATCCCATGCCGTTATGATGCTAGTTTAATTAAAAACGATAATCAAAACAATACATTTAGTCTGGGAGATACTGAAGATGACGAAAAAGGTATCTACTGGGTATACAGATAATAAATGAAAGAAATATTCTACCTTTATTCTTTGTTCTCCTTATTCCTAATGAGCCTTCCATTTGATAAGAGAATAAGCAGCTGACATTCACAAAATATAGTGTAACGATAGTCTTGTATGTGTTGATATTGAATTGTCAAATGTACCTTTAAATCCATCATTGCCTTTTGTTTTGCTAATTGATGTGGCTGTCATTAAATGTCATCGCGAAAAAAAGCAGATGGGAAAATATTTTTCTTAATACGTAGACACTTGAGATATTATTGTTTATGTTGACAAAATTTTCCCTGGAATACGTTCAATATCCTTAGAGAGAAGTGAGGTTTGTCATATATTGACGTAGTATTTTACATACTAGCATATTAGATCGGTCAGTATGTTCACAGAGTACAATTATGTTGAATTAACGGTTCTTAGTTACTAGAGAATAAAGAAACTACCGTGCTACAATTTTCACTTAGCTATTTGACCCATGGTAACCGTCATATTTTGGTATCCGTAGCTAAAGTGGCGGATATCAACTCGTCGAAGATTCGTAAAAATCCCTTTGTTTTATTTTATTAAACGCGTTGTTATGAATTTGCCAAGGGCGCTTAGGTAGTTTAGGATGTCTCATAAACAGTTTTTATTCTCTTAAGGCCGTGGTTGCCTCCTCAGTACCTATCTTTTTTTCTCATACGCACACACACGCACACACACACACACACACACACACACACACACACACACACATATATATATATATATATAGATATATATATATATATATATATATATATATATATATATATATATATGTATATATATATATATATATATATATATATATATATATATATATATATATATATATATATATATCATATTATATATATATATTAATATATATATATATATTAAGTATATATATATTATATATATAATTTATATCTAATTAATAGATATATATTATATAACATAGATATATATATATATATATATATATATATACATATATCATTCCAGCTACAAACGTCCTTTATTAATTCCGAGGTAGAGCGAAATAGATGTTAAAGGACATCTGTAGCTCGAATAATTTATATAAAGGTGATGTGATAATTATATATATATATATATATATATATATATATATATATTATATATATATATATATATATTGTGGTTTGTTACGAAGCGGAATTCTAGAATTTTGTGTTTAATTGTTTATTTTATCTTGTTCCTATGTTCTCAAATAATATATTTCTATTGGGTTTGAATCATAAAAATGATTTTTTCCAGTGGTTCTATCCTTGATATTTTCTTCTTTATTTTTAATCTCATTACCGCTGTGTTTTTTTAGTTTATCTAGTAGACGTGATTACTATCAGCTGAGCCAGTTTTATTAATATAATGATGAAGATTATTATTATCATCATTATTATTATTGTCTACTGGAAGTACACCCTCTTTTAAACATGTGTTATTAAAAGTAATTGGTGCTTTAGCTACATTAATTGTATATAGGTTCTCTATTTTCCTAATTATGATTTTATGCTTAGACTGGTCAACAACGCACCGAAGGTTGGCATTTCTAAGATAGGTAATTTTGAAAGTAAATTTTAATTTCTTTCAAAGATGCCGGAGGCGGTAGTCAAACTTCCGGGGTATAACCCGTAGAGTTTCTAAAGAGAAAATTTAAATTCTAATTCCTTGGTATGTGCCGTGACTTTTCTTCTGGGACTTCAGACATCCTCTTAGGCGGAGGTAAGTGAAGGACAGAATCAAGAAGGTTAGTCCATCTACATTTTTACTGGCAATGCAGCGGAGGTCATCATGCCTCTGCTTTTTCATTGGCTACCGACTAGCGAGCTGCTTTACAATTGACTGCCTGGCTGTGGGCTCAAACCAGTTCCCCAGTGCATGCTCAGCAGTCGTGCTGATCTTCTCAGTTGCGTGACGTCATGCCGGGGTTAATATTGATTGGTCAATGACTGCGTAACATCACTGCTGTTATTATTGATGGTATAAGGGTCGCCTAGAATTGGGGCGAATTCGGCAACGATTTGGTGTTGTTTGCCGGTACTGGTGTGTTTCTTTGCATGCAGGTCGTGAGCAAAAAGGCCTACTGCATCATATTCATATAGGCCTTTTGGTCCTGGATGAGTGGGGTCGGGTTGTGGGTTTTCTTCCTCGTTCGAGTACCATCTTTGGAGGGCGGTGCGCACTTCTTAGTTGATGAGCTTATTAGAGTATCCATTGTTAACGAGCATCTGCGAAGCTCTGTCAAGCTTGAGGTGTGTGTCCTGCCAGGTAGGACAATGGGAAAGGGCCCTTTTTATAAAATCCCTGATGGTGGTGCTCCTAAGCCTGCCAGGGCACTTGCTATCCCCGTTGAGGCACAATCTTGCCTTCTTCATGTAGACAAAAGTGAGGAGGCCGTCTTCTGTCTTCATTATCAGGACGTCAAGGAAGGGGAGCCGATTGTTGGTGCTAAAGTCAACTGTGTAGTTTGGCAGGCTGTATTGCTGGAATTGGTGACGAAGGGCTTCTACCTCATCCTCGGTGTCGACTTGGATGAAGATTTTGACTATGTAACAGGCGTATTTGTGTGGGTGCTGGCTTCCCCATATAGAAGTTGGCAAAGAGGACTCTCAGAGGAGAGCCCATGGCAACGCCATCTTTCTGGCGGAACATGTTTCATCGGTGGGTGGAGAAGGAGGCCCTATTTGTACAGATGACCAGCAAAGTACGCAAAGAGGCTTCTGAGATATTGAGTTGGGCTGTCAACGGGTCTGGCAAAAGCGACCTGAGATTATGTCAATGTTCTCATTGATAGGCACGCTGGTGAATAGGGGATTCTATGTCGAGGGACGCTATACTGCCATAATGGAGACAGCCTCCACAATTCTGTCTACACGAAGACAACAAAAAAGCATCGGCATGAAGACTGATGCTGCAACGCCAGTACAAAATCAGATGGACTCATCTTCTTGCTTCAGTCCATAACCTGCCTCAGCCCAAGAGGATGACTAAGTCCCAGACAAAATGTAGCGGCACCTACCAAGGTATTCAAATTTAACTTTACCCTTGAGAAACTCTACGGGTTATACCCATAAAGCGTCAATCACTGGAATGGTAGTCACCGGCTCATAGTACTATATTCTATTACTACTGATATTCTTATGTTTACTATTAATGTTGGAGTTGCTGGTATTATGATTATTATTATTATTATTAA
>NC_061107.1:120314975-120354975 GCF_015104395.2 Macrobrachium nipponense
TCCCTATCCACTGGAGAAGAATGTGCAAAAGGCTCTCTTACAGGAAGCTATAGAGAGAAGTGTACTTTTGGCATCTAACACATCTCATCAGCTTCCCCAAAAAGCTCTCCTCCAAATGGAGGATGATCATCAACCTGTCAAAGCTAGACAAGAAGGGGTCCAACTGGAACCTACCTGAAGTACTTATAATAACAGCTCCCACCTGTGAAGGAGGTGGTTGGGAAGATACTCCTGTTGTCCTGCTGAGGGGATGGAAGCTTGCTCTCGTTGAAAAGGTACTTTTGACTCCCCCAATCCATGCAGGTAGTTTAACAATAAGATGCCTTTTTGACAGGTTGGGGACGCCCACTTCTTCTAAGGAGGTGTCACATCAATTTCCTTGAATTGATGGCTATCTTCCTCTCAGAAACTTATAGCCTCTAAAGGACCCTATAGACGTTACAATCGCTGGATCCGGTCATCTGAATCGGAATTAAATCTCACTGTCTATGGGGTTATAGTCCGACCAAAAGTGGGCGGAGTCCGTCGGCCTCTCCGACCAACACGCAACCTGCTGTTGCCAGGTTCGTGGTATCCGATTTAGATCAGGTGGCCGGAGGCCTCCACGTCTATTGCGTGATCTGAAGATTTACTTCAGTTTCAACGAGACGCTGAAGCGGCAACATGGCGGCTACGTCCGCAGATAATGAATTTCGAGAGGAGTTTATTGAACGTCGTAGGAAAGCGAAATTAGGCTTATGATAAAGTATTTGAACAATTATAGACGGACGGTATACTATATATATATATATATATATATATATATATATATATATATATATATATATATATATATATATATATATATATATATATATATCTACATATAAATATATATATACATATCATATATATATATATATATATGCATATATATATATATATATATATATATATATATATATATATATATATATATATATATATATATATTATATATGCATATATATATATATATATATATATATATATATATATATATATATATATATATATATATATATATGTATTTATATATATATATATAGATATATATATATATATATATATATATATATATATATATGTATACCGTCCGTCTATAATTGTTCAAACTATAGACACAAGAGTTGAAAATTGTACACTTCACTTACTTGGCTGCAGAACCGTAAAGTTTAAGTGCCTATTCTGCATTAACGGATCATAGACCTACTGTATGCTAAACTACCGTATATATATAATTATATATATATATATATATATATATATATATATATATATATATATATATATATATATATATATATATTTATATATATATATATATATATATATATATATATATATATATATATATATATATATATATATATATATATATATATATATATATATATATATATATATATATATATATATATATATATATATATATATATATATATATATCGGTAGTTTAGCATACAGTAGGTCTATGATCCGTTAATGCAGAATAGGCACTTAAACTTTACGGTTCTGCAGCCAAGTAAGTGAAGTGTACAATTTTCAACTCTTGTGTACAAAATTTTTAGTTTATACATAGAACACTGAAATATTATTGAATATATTGTCATAGACTTTTATCTTATTTTATGTATGGAAAATAACAATGTAATTTAAACAATTATACTACACGCACACACACCAAGTAGCTATATATATATATATATATATATATATATATATATATATATATATATATATATATATATATAATACATTTATATATAAAATATATATATATATATATATATATATATATATATATATATATAATATACATATATATATATATATATATATATATATATATATAATATATATATATATATATATATATATATATATAAACATTTATGTGTGTGAGTATATTATGTATTTACGTATTGTGTTTGTATGCTATGTCTGTCTGTATTAGTTGTACTGTTGTTTAAATTACATTGTTATTTGTCGCGGATAAAATAAGTTTATTGCATTACTTTCAATAATATTTTAATTTTTCTTGTTTAAATAATTTTGTGTTGAATAGATCTGAAAATTATAGTCTTACTTGGGTACAGAACCATGGGTTAAAGAGCCTATTCTGCTTTAACGGAACTGTAGACCTACTGTACCTATACCAGCCTGTGTACCACTAGAATATGAAAGATGCTGTGTGTGCAACATAGTTAATTTTTACCTTTGTAAACTCGTGTTGCGTAACTTGAATAATTGCTTTACATGTCTCTGGGATTATGATGCCCCAAGGAACGAATTGTAGCGTGTATGCGAAGTGTGTTCAACAAACTCTCGTACAATAATTTTGGTTGTGTGTGTGTGTGTTTTTCGTAAATTGTATGTAATAATTCCATGTCGGTTTCCTCCTCCATTCTCGCGTAATCGAACCAGTCATTAGGGTAAAGTTTCAAGTCATAAAATCAACAATTATGAGATCATTCATTTAATTTCTTCAACCATAGTTCAATTCAGGCTCTTCTATTTGCAGTCTATTATTGTGTTAGCAAACACTTCTGGCCAAGACCAACTTGGAGAGAATTTCCTAGATAATGGCTATTCTATCTTACGTTGCTCCTGAACAAATCACAAGCGGCTACCAAAACTCGGTTTTTCTTATGACAAAAACCTATATATATATTATATATATATATATATATATATATATAATATATATATATATATATATATAATATATATATATATATATTATGTAAATATATAATTATATATATATATATAGATATATACTATATATATATACTATATATATATATATATATATCCTTCCGAGCTTCTCAGGCTATACTAGCTTTATATGTTACTTAAGGAATCCCTGAGGACCATTTAGTTTCTTTACGAAAATTTCAAGCGTCCCTGTATCCTACATTACGTTACACCTTGCGAAAGTACGTGAGCGCCACATGAATACAAAAATGTGGTTGGCCGATTTAGCATGCTAGAGCTACCTACACTGCGTATGGTCTAATTTATTACGTTTAGATAGTATCTGTTGTGGTTATTTTACGTTTTGTTATATTTTTTCCCATTTTACTATAAGAATTATTTCAAATTGTCAATATTCTGTGCAACACTGGGAGTGAACAATATCATAATAGAAAATACATCGAAGTAAGAACAAGGCAGATCAACTGTTGGAAGTCCAAGATAGCAAAGTCAATGTTTTACATTGAAGGTTTTTTAGGAGTTGTAGTACGTGTACTTATTTTCATTTTTTTTTTATTGTGGGGCTGGAAAAAATAAAAGTTCATATTATCAACATTTCTGTAAGCGAATCATGAACCTTCCGGATTCTGCAAAATGAGTTATTTTATATAAGTTAACTGCCTTATTGTTTGCTATTCCAAGCCCAGTTTTGATTTAAACCTGGTACAGCTAAAGAAAATCAGAAATACCATATATCGTTCGCTAAATTAAAACCAAAATCTAATAAAGCCACAGGATAAGTATGTTATCTTAATAACGTTTCCATTTCGTTGATATTCTCTATTCAGCGGAGTACCGGATATCGTCAATTATGAATAAAGGTAATTAAATTCTTTGAAATATCTGTAATACTAAGGAACTTCACTGAATAACCATGCAAAGTTACCAAAGTATCAAAAGTGACTCTTGATTAAAATCGAAAGCATAAAAAGTAATTGGCTGCATACTAGGTGGTTACTGATGAGTCGGGCAATTGGAACAAGTCATAAAATACTTTGACCTGTGACATGTTTCAAGGAGTACCGTGAAACATATTGTTTCACAGAATTTTCTCAGCATAGTATGAATATGATCTCAATTTCGTCTAAGAAGAAAAAAAGGGTTAAAATTTTGCAGTATTTTTCTTATGGGAAAGACGTTACGATGATGCGATGTATATTCACAGGAAGCGTAGAGTCAATATTAATACAGACATATCTTTAACACATATTCAGACCCACTCACGTACCGCATACATACACACACACACACACACACACACACACACATATATATATATATATATATATATATATATATATATATATATATATATATATATATATATATATATATATATATGTGTGTGTGTGTGTGTGTGCGTGTGTGTGCGTGTGTGTATACATACATATATATATATATATATATATATATATATATATATATATATATATATATATTATATATATATATATATATATGTATAATATATATATATATATATATATATATATATATATATATATATATATATATATACATATATATACTTATATATATAATTAGTATTATTTCTTATCGAAGATTTACTGAACTGCTATCTAACAACTTTGAACGTGGATTTACAAGGTATTGCAGAACTTTGACTTTTCAGTTTATGTTCATAATGCTTATGCTTGAGTTTTTTCTTATCACATTCCTCTTGGGTGTAGGTCAACCGGAATTTTTAGTTCCCATCGAAAGGTCTTTCTTTCGCAAGTTGAACAGAAATAAAAGATGGATAAAAGCAAAAGTACCGAGAATCACAATATAAGGATTTTTCTAACGCTGGATCAGCTTACGTAACCAGGATGTTATAACGAAAAATAAAAAAAATAGTGAACAATACATGACAAAAGCAAAGGAAAAGTTAAATAAGCAGTACAAATTCCAGCGACATTCGTCAGAATTACTCTCGACACATACAGTTAGGAATTTTCCCGAATACCAGGCACCACAATCCGATGCTCTCACGGGGCAATTCGTATTACAGCGAAATGGTATTCCTTTGCAATGGAAATGAATTTTCCCCCGGAAATGAGGAGCGGTGTTTTTCCTTTGATCCTCCGACAATTAGCGTAAGGAAAGGACATTACAGAATCGTTTTCTGTCGCTGATCATTTGAATTGAAAATTCGTTATGTAAAACAGGAGATCCCTTCCCGTGAAAGACTTAATTTTTGCTAAAATACCTTCAGCGAATTTGTTCTCTGCTGCTGCAATTTCGGTACCCAGTAACATTTCCTTAAGTAGCATTGACTTTGATATTCATAATTAAGCTATTTGCTGACTGACGGGTATTTTAAAACATTAGAAAAATATTTTGTGTTCGGACACATCTGAGTAAGTCATCCTCTTAGGTCAATTTACGTTCAGCCAAAAATCTTAATATTTTTCTTCCTCAGAATGAGAAATTCTCTATTGTGTGTGTGTGTTTTTTTTTTCTCTCTATTTGTATAACACAAGATACAATGCCATCCCGTGCTATCTGAGAATTCTAGCTTTTGCCACGTTAACTGGAAAAAGGTACATTCTTACATATTCTGAATTCTTATCTGGTTATAATCTTCTTTGCTGATATACAAAAAAAAAATTGAAGCAGACAAATAGAATGCAGATCACCTTTCCTAGCAAGCAAACTTTATATGTATTTTTATTTTTATAAAATAATCATTTCTATTACATTTTCCACATTGCAACCATACACTACCTAAGTGAACCTGTATTATTAGAAATTGACATTCGTTAAGCATTATCGGTGCATATAATGTGCATATTATAGCTGGGGAATAAATGAAAAATAATTTTGCATTTAGCACCCAGTTGTATTATTTATTATAATATTTGACAATAAGGTTTAATAAATGCCAGTTACTGATACTGGAATCTAATTTAGATAGGTTATGGTAAGGTGGAAAACGTAATACCAAAGATTCTCTTTTATCATAAAAAGATTCTTTAACGGGAAAGGGTATCTCCATTTGACTTTTGTTGTCATTAAGCGGTTTCGCGCTGGAAATATCGAAGTCGTCTAAGATGAACTGCTTAGAGAACGAGAGCTTTTGCTTATGATAATAAACTGCCATAACAATAATCGTATTACCGTTGAATTACATATATTGTTCAAGTCTGCGTATGCTCAATGATCTTAATTGATCTGTCGGCTGTAAAAGTGGTGGGTAGACATTGCAAATCATGTCACCACCTAATTACATTTATCTTTCTTGAGGGACTACCTGTTTCCACCGGTGGGGTTCTGCTTTCTTGGAAAAATGTTTCTTGAAATGATGCAATGCCAAGAAGTCTAGTGTCCTCACCTCATAATGTGTACTATTGTTGAAGCAATGACGCTTTGCTCTCAAGTTGATTTCTTAAATACCTCACAATGTATCTTATACCGTATATCCGACTATGTGCCACTGGCACGTTTTGTGTTGAGTGAAGATGCTTTGGCTAAAAATCAAATCACTCAAAGTATTTCTGAAAAACGTACGATTATATTTGAAAAGAAATCGTGCAGTGGATCACGAAAACATTAAATGTAGTGATTGACCATATATATCGGCCTATATCAATCATACTAAGAATTGAAAGCTACCTACCCACGATATGAAAACAACAGGTAGTCCCATGCGCAGGTTCCGGTGCGATTTAATAAATATCCCTTCATAGATTTAAGCGGTGAATACGATTTTGGACATATGAATTATTGTAGCTCATGCTAACATCGATATTGGAGAGATCGAATAGGCGAGATATTGCACAAATGAGGTTGGTTTTTTTTGTCTGAAACTTTTAGCGACTGACGGGATCCTGGAGACTGAGGTCACGGGATTTTTTCCACGTTTTTTTTTAAACTTCCCTGTCGTGTCCTTGTGTGCATTTCGGATCTCGTTATCTATTGTTTTCAGGTTAATTTCCTTTTGTAAGTTTTCCTTTGGCGCTAGTCCGCCTTTCAGTTCATGTATTTTGTTCAATTTACATAGTTTAATTTTGTGATAAAATTGTGAACCCCAATTCTATCACAAAATTAAATCGCTTTTCAAAGTGGGACAAAGCTAAGTATCCCTATGTTACATCAGTAAATTGTCGCTTCGACCGGTTTGCGTGATGTCACAAAATCATATGAGCAAATGAGTCCCAAACTCGTCGCTAGAGCAGGACTACTTTGTCATTACTATATCGTGGACTTACCCATGTCTCCGATTTTGTAAATGAAAGATATACTTTTTGCATAACTTCTAAGCAAGGCTGAAGTCTCTGCTTGTAATAAATATAACATTTTCCTGTGAGTGCTACAACTTTGGATAATTGGTTCCATACAAATAATTCATTTATTCATTCGTCGATTTTTGTTAATGTTTATTGAAACTGATAATCCCGACTGACAAGGCATCTGGGTCATTTAAGTCTTGGTTGATAGAAATAGATAACATTGTTTTTATTGTAATCAGCGCACCCTTTACATATTGATAGTAATGTTTTTTTTTTTATATTACTTATGTTAGAGATGAATAAAATTTTTCATGTTCATTTCAACTTTTTCCTTTTAGAAGTTACATATTTATTATTTCATTCACTTCAGTTTAATTTTTTATTATGTACGTTTTCAGGTTTCATATTTCCATTTACCAAATATCAGAACCTTGAAGTCCTTCGGAAATTATCCGTTACTTTTTCTGTCCTGTGTGTGTATGTGTGTGATTTTATTTTATTTTTTATTTTTTTCAAAGACAACCTTTTGTAATTTATGCCTAGTTTTATAATGAATTTCATTAACTTCTCCAGCTTCCCTTAATGAAATCCCAGATTTAATTCTTATCTCAATGCAGCGGACAACCTGAGGTCATTATCTCGGAAGCTCTTGTAAAAACAAGACAAGAGAAGGATCATGAAGGACGGACAAAGACCAAACCAGAGGAACGAGAGAAACCTGTTTCCTTAAAGATGCAAGATCTTTAGCGTCAAGAAAAGAGATGCGAAATATCAATGCTAAAGCTTGGGAATGAAGGAGCTTAGAAATGCCAGTGTTATGGATCAAATGAAATCTTTCTAATTCCATTCTAACTAGAACAGGAATAAAGAAAGGTGCACGCTATACGTATGGCGTTTATTTTCCTTCTAGAAATTGGCCAAGAGATTTCAGGCAAGTTTCTTAAAAGAAGGATTGGGAGAATATCTAATGACGCTTTTCGGTAATGCTAGTTCGATTCCCCGCTTTGCCATTGTGGAATCAGCGGAATTTATTTCTGGTGATTAGAAATTCATTTCTCAATTGAATGTGGTTCGGATTCCACAATAAGCTGTAGATCCCCTTGCTAGGTAACCAATTGGTTCCTAGCCACATGAAAATATCTAAATCTTCGGTCCAGCCTTAGGAGAGCTGTTAATCAGTTCAATGGTCTGGTTAAACTAAGATATACTTAAATTTAACTACCTTTTCATTAAGTATCACAAACGGTTATTCAAAAGTATGAGTTGAATTTGAATGGACGATGGAATATAGAATTGAGGACTGTGCAAACAACGTAACAGGCTCTAAAATATCCCCCAAAAACAATATGAAAGATGTATGGGCGTAATTTTAAGTTCTTGCAATGTTTACTTGTTAGATACGATTAAGTATAATGCTTCACATCAACTGGAATCGTTGTTCCTAAAATAATTCGTAGCTTCCCTATTTTGCCTTGAGCTGTTTGTATGCAGATTTCAGAAACATCTCTAATTTACAGCACAAGTTTAATGGGATGGAACTCGGCAATTCTCAGTAACTGTCAGTCATTATTTACGAGCCTTGATACATGGCTGTGGTAATTCGCTAAATAAGATAAACAACTTGACGAACCGCTACCATTCGCTGACTGAGACAGATTTATCTTTCAGAGAACTGTTTTCATTTTGGACTCCTTGAAAACATGTTGAGGGAAAATAGGATTGCTTATAAAAGTATTGATTTTACAATCTCTTTTGTGTTGGTTATTCGAAATCCGTTGCGTCTCGTAGTTATTTATTCACCATTGGAGGTAAAAGGCATTTTTATTTTTCTGTTAAATTTATTATTTTAGTAATGAATGGAATGGTAATTCTCTCCTTTTGGTTTTGATTTTTCATTCCTTTCATGGATGACGGGTAAAAATATAAAATTTAGGTCAAAGGCCAAATGGTGGCATCTATGAGGTCATTCAACTCTGAAAAGGAAACTGAGAGTAAAAAGTCTTGTAGAGATGTGGCAAACGGACAATAGAACAATTGTTAGGAGTGTGTGGAATGTAAGATGAAAAAAAAACATGAATGGAGGTACAGTAAAAGGAATGAAAGGGGTTGTAGCTGGGTGACGTAGAGACACTACAAAGAACCTTCAGCAATCGCATCGCGTGAGGTGTCCTGACGGAACTACCTCTCTATGGGTAGGGGGATTAAGGTAAGCGCTGACGGACATGACATAACCCTTAATTACCTATGGGAGTTTTGATGTGAAAATACTTACGCAAACACTTACAAGAATTCACCTTTCCCTTCATTTTCTCTCCCTTTATCGGCCAGTCTATGTCACGTTGGTCTGCCTGCAACAACTACCCAAGAAATACTTTCTTTTAAGGAAACTTTCCCCTTCAAGAATTTTATGATTCTTATTTTATACAAGAGTTAATTTATAAAAACTCAAGTTTCATGTGGTAGTTCGTACACTAATAACTTCATTCATATTTCATCGCAGAAATTTCTGATTATTTTCACTATTATCTGAACAAAAAGTAACGAATAAGTAAGGTTTGGCTTTGGCAGTATGATCAATATAGTCAATCGTAACAAATGTTCCAGCTTTCTAAAAAAAAAAATTGTCTTAATCGTTTCATAGAAATTATAACTTTGAAACAATGATCATTTATCAAATTTTTGTGAATAAAAATGGACTTTTGTTTGAAACCAATTTACGTAATTAACTTGTAAAGAGAAACTTTCGCGGCTGAAATAAAAAAAATATATATCGGTAAAAACATGTAGAATGAGGTAATATTGTTTAATGATTGATTATATCAGCATTGAGAAATCCACCATCGATATATGTTTTAGAATTATACGTAAATATCAAATGTTTTTTTTTCATGTCTACAAATGACAATCAAATGTTTGCACTTAAAAATCGAAAGTTATATCTAGTATATATCTAGCACGTAGTAACTTACTATTGGACACATATTTCTTTCTGATAAGTCTAAGTGTGAGGGTATGAGAAACCATAACATCTCTTTCTAGATGAATGAAAAGTTGCGTAAGAACAAAATAAAAGTTTCCTTCAGCGATTTCTAACACCTGCGCCATTCACCATCATGCAAAGGTTCCTCAGCTATTTTCGGCCCTCGCATTTATAGGAGTAACACAAGGGCAGAGACGGAAGCATTTTGAATTTCGTGACACACAGAGCGTGGCGTAATCATTTTAGTTTCTATTCAAGAAATGTGAGTCATTCTGCAACAGCAGACCAAAAGCAACCTGGAGTTACATCTGCTGCAGCGGCACCAACAGCTGCAAAATGACACATTCCGTTGTCTTTTGATGCTCTGAAAGCAAAAGAATATCGCCAGTATAAGGCCATCTATTTGCATATCATCAGTGAATTTTACCGTTGGTCCAGCTTAAAGGGAATTCCTGCGTCGGTTGCATTCTGTTTCTATTATATCTTAAGCATTTGGTTTCTTGCGAAAACAATTCTCTCTCTCTCTCTCTCTCTCTCTCTCTCTCTCTCTCTCTCTCTCACACACACACACACACACACACATACACACATGCACACACGCATACATAAAGATTTTTTTTTATTGTGAGCCAAACTTTACATTATGCTACATAATTTAATTAATTGTTACTCTACGTTTTTCCGGGAAATGTGTATTACTTCTAATGGAACAGTTATTTCCAGACTGAAAAAAAAGCTTTTAGTTTATTAAAGTAAGTAAGCAAGAATCAAGAATATTGCTGATATATTTTGTAAAACGCCCTCATATAACAGCTTCGAGAATGCAGATAAACAATGCTTTATAAATGGGCTTCGTGTATTGAGTTATTAAAAAAAACGTACTTACTACTAAAAGACGTGTCAACTAATTCAAGAAATGTAGTGCAAGAAAGGACGCTGCACATTCTGGGTATGATTGTTATTAGCGAATGATCAGTCTTGAAGTATATACGAAGCGGCACTGAGAATGGACTGGTATACAGTCAAAACAAGTGTATGAAAAAACATTCTTTATAAGATATAAATTTCCAAAATGAAGTGTTTCTTATTTATATATAATGCGTCTTAAATTAAATTGGAATACTACAAGCAATGCTTACGCTTTACAAAAACGTTATCTATAATTCGTATCTGAATTTAACTTGATTGAAATGTAGAAAAACTGAGAGTCCTCAAATGAGAACAGAGGAATGAGGAGTTGCTACATCGCTTGATCTTTGTGAAGAAATATGACTACAACAATTACCGTCAGCAGTAAAGATAGAGCTCTCATTTTTTTACTGCTGACGGTAAAGTTTGTAATCATATTTCTTCATCAAGATGAAGCGATCAAGTAGACTATAAATAAATATATATATTTATATATATATTATATATATATATATATATATATATATATATATATCTATATAATATATATATATTATATAATATATATATATATATATATATATTATATATATATATATTATACATATATATATATATATATATATCTATATATATATATATTATATATATATATATATATGTGTGTGTGTGTGTGTGTGTGTGTGTGTGTGTGTGTGCGAATAAATATATACATACATATATATATATATATATATATATATATATATATATATATATATATATATATATATATATATATATATATATATTCCTCTTACAGTCCTACCCCCTCTATAATGAAATTTGGTTGTTGTTCAAGTTCGTAAGCATGAGTTTAGAGACCACCAGTATCGATGTCTAATAATACTTATAATGTATTTGGCTTTAAAGTTTATTTGTAAGGGATCATCTAATAATAGCAATGAAAATACAAACGAAATAAAAGATATCCATACAATCTTTCTTCAATCTAACTTTCTTCTTTTTGAGTTACTAAAAATAAATGCATTATGAACAAGCAACCTTGCGCGAGATATAATATATGAAATGGAATTTGGCTCCTTACCTAACCCCTTCTAAGATTCTTTCTATCAAACGCTGCACAGAAAATATGTGCTTTTATCTTTTTGCCTTGATCTTGAAGGAAAAAATTGACAAGTAAGGAAATAGATAAATTCATAGAGAAGACTACCCAAATTTTCCATGGGAATTCTCACGCAACAACGACAAATACGGAAACATTATCCAGATGCGTATCCCGCTTCTTTGTATTCATAGAAAATGCTCCAAAGGAAAGCTTCCTCAACTATCATTAGAACTGGGCTATGATTACATGTCGTGTATAGTCGTCGTCGTGCCTCGCGTGTAGCGGAACCAGCAGTTTGTTGAGGAGAATGTCTCGTGCAAGTGGAACGAAAATGGTTTCTTTTTTTCCTTTATGAGTGCATTGAAACGCTTTTAATATTTCAGTTTTTTCTTCAAGTTCTAATTTGTAAGCTTTCACTATCTGGAAGGGATTCTGAGACTGTTTTGAGAATAACATTCTCAAAACAGCCTCAAAATCACTCTCAATAGAAAGATGAATAAAGATGTTTATATCTTAGTGCAATAGCTGTTCTTTAAATTACTAATGCAAATTTATAAGGTGGATGAGCAACTGTTTTGGCGTCTAAGTTATCGATCGACTTGGCAGAACGCTCTGTTGGCCATTATCCAATGCCTTCCCTGAAACGTTTAATGTTTCTAACCGAGTAGTGCTGTTTCCAATCATATATGTCCATTTTCATCCCCTTTCTGGTTGTACATTTCAAAGGTTACGAGCGATGAAGCTGTTAATCAGGGTCTAAGGTTTTTCTCTGATCATTGCCATTGCCTCCTACGTTACCTACATCTACGTGTCATATTTAGTTTAAATGCAATAGAGAATATATTACTAGCGGAAACCACCTACCTATATATCTGGCGTTGTAATTTGGTAAGTTCTTTTAAATGAAATATGGTAATATACAAAGAAAGGAAGCAAAAATCTGGCACGGAACTTCAACCCTTGGTGAAATTTGTGTCTTTTGTTTTTTTCAACTTCTGCGTCTGGCTTATGATCTCCTCTGTAAAATCTACTTAGTGCCAACAACGTTCATTGATTTCAGCGCTCTTGAATCTATAGACTCAATAGAATGGAAGTACTGCACTCTTTGTACAAAATGCTTAGTTTCTTTATTTAGGTTCCGGATTTCTGTTAGAAAAAAGTTATAATTATAGTTATTTCGTTTTCTCTTCATTAAGACTTCACAGGCCTTTCTTGTTTATATTATTATCATTATAATTATTATTATTATTTTGTCGTGGCTTTTCCCAGCAACGTTCACTTCAGGATGTAAAGTCCCTGCCAACACGAGTTAGCGCAGTTGACACTCTACCCTCGGTAGGCGACTCCTTTAGAAGGACATTCCGAAATCAAACCAGCGGCCAGAAGGGACTCTTTAGCCTTGGTAGGCAACCTCTCTAGAAGGCTACTCTGCATACAAACCTTGTTCTTATACCTTGCTCTGTGCCATAGCCAGTGTTCCGTGGCCTTCCATGGTCTAGGGTTCGAGTTCCTTTGCCTGTGTTTCCAAGTGCTTGGGACAGGCTGACGAGAAAGCAAAAGTTGCTTTTTGGATTATCAGGAAAGTCCCTTCGTCTTTACTTAGTCTTTTCCTCTGGGCATTTTATTTATAAATCCATCTTGCCTGTCCTCTACCTGATGCTTCAAATGACCCATTTATTTTGCCTTATAAAGTCTGTGAGCTCCCCCTCGTCGACCAGTTGCTTCTGGAACTTTTTCCATTGACATATGGTCACGTTTATTTATACTTTCAAATTATTTTTGCAAATAATGCAAATCCTGTTGCTGCTGATGGTATTTTTGTCTATTGTTCTGTTGATTCCTATAATGTTATTACTGTTATGAGTTATTTTTTAGTTTTCTTACTAATTTTATGTTGCTAATCTTAATTCTTTCGGGAGGTATTGAACTGAACCCTGGGCTTGTTGCTCTTTACAGAAAGAAAAATTACAAAGTAGTTTGTTCAAATATTCAGGGCTGAAGATCAAATTTTCTTGATCTCCAGAACTGTTCCCGTAACTACGATTTGATGTTGTATATTAGAGCTTCTAGCAGGTAGTAACAAGTCGAAGGTTGCGTTTTTAATCCTGGAGTTTGAAGGTCCAGACTTTATCTATCGTCGTTAAAAGTTAAGTATATCTTAGTTTTACCAGACCACTGAGCTGATTAACAGCTCTCCTAGGGCTGGCCCGAAGGATTAGATATTTTTACGTGACTAGAAACCAATTGGTTACCTAGCAACGGGACCTACAGCTTATTGTGGGATCCGAACCACATTATATCGAGAAATGAATTTCTATCACCAGAAATAAATTCCTCTGGTTCCGCGTTGGCCGAGCCGAGAATCGACCTTCGGACCACTGGATTGGTAGCCGAACACGAAATCCACTCGTCCAACGTGGAACTATCTATCGTCGTAACATCCCACATGCGCAGTGTATGGCTGTATCACGGTCCAGATAGAACAGGTCAGCCAGACAGCGTCTCAATTTTAAGCCTCTTCTGCGAACCTACGTCATCTGAGGGAGCGCGGTGGTGAGAACCATTAAGAACGTAGGTGTAACACGCCGTCAACAATCTTTTTAGAAGAGAATGTTTTTGATATTGTGCTGTTTCAAGTGTCAAAAGAATGTAAATAAAACAACATTTGCATTTTGAAAATATTTTATTAAGTTGCAACTTTTATCTTTATTCTTAGTGCCTCCCTGCATGGTCACCCTTGGCGTTTCCTTTACTTTATCAAATTATTAAGAAATCTCATTCGAAAATATACGGATATCTTTACATAAAAACCTATAACATTGTCAGGAACTTCAATATTAGACTTTTTCAAGTCAAAGTACAGCTTTTAAAAACAATGTTTGCCCTCTATGAGTGCTTTCCCGTGTACAGCATTAAAGATCTCCCGCATTATTACTAACTGTGGAAAAAAAATTACTAGAAAGTACATGCAACTCCCCCCTACTTACACAGTCTATCCAAGTATCACTCCTTGGTACTTCTTTATTCTTATTTCCTAACTCAGGGTATTTCACACAAAATATTCTAACAATATATCCCCCAATGTATTTAAGAGCCTCCTCCTCAATAACTCCCTCGATATCTTTTTTTATTTCTGTGTTTGCTGTCAAAATGTTTTCTTCCTCATCAAAAACATATTTTCCTAAATCAAAATCTAAATTTCTAAACATCTGTGTTGTTAGACATATTTCTAATGCTGACTCCCTTTCTTTTGTTACATACTCACCTTCATTGGGAGATTCAAGGGATTTTTTCAACTGAAGTGATATTACACTTTTCAATTATTACCTTCATTTCCTTCCCTAACAACAATTTTCTATGCCTGAATTTAAAATTCACTGTATCTGGATGATCATGGTGACCATCCATGCCTTATACACCCAAAGAAATGTTCAAGACAATATTGATTTAATCTTTTTGTCATCAGGTAGCCAATACTATGAGAGGCTTTTAACATTAAATAAAGCAATGGTGGATTTACACGAAAAAACATTATTCCTTTCTCCAGACGGAATATATATTTTTTTTGCATTAGGACTTTTAACTCATAATACTCATTAACCCGATGACCTTGAGCAATTTTATTTACCTGTTTGTTTTTCTACATCAATACCAAAACAGTGCCTTCCCAAAGTCTCCATACATGCATGAAGAATTCGTGATGTCGAGTCAATCATTCGTTATTAAAAGAATATAAAATCGGACGTTTCACTCCAGTTTTGACACTTCAACAGTCTCCTTTCGCCTAAATATATTTTACTGAATTGGCAAATGCATTTCATTGATCTTATATGCAAGCCCAAAGTCTGTTTTGGTTTTACTAAGTATTCTCGTATGCTAGAAGCTGAAATACACTCTTCATTATTAAGGAAAAAACCAGTCAATAAACTATTTCTTACTAATTTGATTAAATGGGGAACATCAGAGAACACGACGTTAATTCTGTCAGCACGACAACAGGCATGTACCCACTGGTCTTTGTATGGGTTTTCTTTTGGATAACGATGGTATTTTATATTCGAGTTTTTCGTTTTTTCACATGTACTAGAACAGCCAAATACTGTGCAGTTACTTGGCATTATCAATGGTAGAATGAATGAATGAATAAAAAGATATATGGACGCACAGCAAGTCCTATAGTCTACATTACGATTATGGGTAGCATATTGTTTTGGTTAACCGCGTGTGAGAGACCAGGGCGCGTGACGTCACAGTATTGGTGATTCATACCCAAAGCTGCGCGCTGGCTTACCTGTTGTATCTGGACCGTGGGCTGTATACACTAAGTCCTGACTACCTATTGTTCGTCAGAAAAACCTGGAGTGTAGTTGCCATGAAGTTCTTTTTTTCTCATTTTTCCGGTGAGTTTTACAATGTTTACATATTTGCTGTTTACCGCAATCCAAATATCAGTAATTCTATACAGGACTGTCTTTTGGGAAGGATTAGTATGGCTCGGTCACAGGATTCAAAAGCTTTACTCGTTATTTGTGAGACTGGAATGCAAAGCACAGCAAGTGGCTAAATTCAGATTCCACAGATCAACATGGCGGGTTTGCTCTTGAGTTCGGTGTATCCTATGATTTTGCCTAGCTAATTGAGGAACCAGCACACATTTCTGGTAATACATTAGATACATTTCTGATGTTTCAGGTATTGTGAAGTCCAAGGTCTGTGACTATGTAGCCACTTCTGATCATTGCACCATTGAGGTGGACATATCTCACAATCAGTATATTCCTAATTCCACTCTTGAAAAAATGGTGTGGTCGAAATTTAGAGCCAATTGGGGTTGGATTATTGAAGCTTGCCAGGCACTTACTATTTCAGTTGTATTAGATCCTGATCCCAAGAAAAAGTTAAATGAAATGCTGATAGCTATTTTGATAAGATATTGCCTTAGATAGGTCATCAAATTTTTGACAAATGATCAACCATGGTCTGATGATACATGTCGACAGGCCTGCCATGAAACAGATTCATGGAGACAAAATCATTCAAATAAAAATTACATAATTTTTGTTGATTTTCGCTGTGCTGTGAATAGAACTTAGCATACAGCCGAAAAAAATTACAATAATTCTTAGAATAGGAAACTTGAAGGAATTACGCATCCTCGTCTGTAGTGGACCAAATTGGCATCATCTATCTTTGAGTCAGGGTCGTCATCCATTCCACCACTACTAACAGATGATGGTAGATTGGGTAGTGGTCCTAAGGGAAAAGGCTGAACTGATTCTTCGAGCTTTTGAAGATAAGCAATCGGCAGAGGATGTCCCTCTCCTTGATACTTATCATCCTGAACAAATTCTTACAAAAATGTGCAATGTGCTCCATTGACGTTAAGAAAATTCAGTATAATCTTAATAGCTGGGGTGGAGAAGATCCTGGTGGTTTTTTCCCTTTGTTTGTTTTCTTTTTTTTAACAGCTTCTTCTGTATTGTTCCCAAGATTAGTGGATTCTATAGATTTTTATGTCGACATAGCATCTTTGCAGACAAGTGTAAGCTTAGCAAGACGGGGCCTGTCCCAAAGAGTGACATATTTGCAGACTGAAGTAACTACAGGCCAATCTCTATTTTCCCTGTGCTCTCGAAAGTCGCTGAATAACTTTTATTTAATCCATTACATAAGTATATGGAATTACAAGGATTGTTAACTGATAATCAATATGCATTAGGAAGCAGTTAGGTACCTGTAATGCTTGGACTCGACATACCATATTCTGGTAGGGCCTTGATAAGGGTATTGAGTGCAGAGGAATTCAAATAGATTTTAATGCTGCTTTCGATTTAGTAAATCACATGGCAGTTATCTATAAACTTCAGAATCTTGGAATGGGTGGATATGTTTTATGATTACTTCAAGATTTCCTTACAGGTAGGTAGTAGTGAGTTGTGTGAACAGGATCTTTAGTAAACCAAGACCTATTTTGTCTGGAGTTCTACAAGGTAGTGTTCTTGGTCCACTGTTATTTTTGGTGTATACAAGTGATACGGTTGATGGCCTTGAAAACAAGATTGTTCAGTATAACGATGATGCAACACTTGTAGGTGAAGTAAAGTCTCCACTTATGAGAAATGAAGGTGTCCTCAGCACCAATCTAGACATGGAGTGAGCGGATGAGTGTGTAGTCGGTGGGGTATGAGGCTGAACTCCAGTAAAACGAAAACACTTTTGATTAGCAGATCTTGTATGTTTTCCAACCCATCCTCCCCTTTAGGTGAATGTAACTGAATAAATCTGAAGCTTTAACTATTTTAGGTGTAACTTTTGACTCACATCTTACTTTTGAGAAACATTTTATGAACATTTCAGCAAATGCCGCAAAAAAGTTGTTGATTGTGCGTAAGGCCTCATATATTGATAACGGTGAAAATAATCAATGCAACCTGTTTTAGGTCATTTGTCCTACATTTACTGCAATACTGTTCTCCCAAGGATTTATAACTTTTAGCTAGAATGGTTAGGTATGATAAGTTTCTCTTTCCTAATAGTAGCAGTTATGACTTGTACCATCGACCGATGGCCTCTTGTTTGTCAGTTTTTCATAAGTTGTATTTCAACAGAGATCTTCCACATTCCCAGTTGATT
The DNA here is from genome assembly GCF_015104395.2 of Macrobrachium nipponense. Taxonomy (NCBI): domain Eukaryota; kingdom Metazoa; phylum Arthropoda; class Malacostraca; order Decapoda; family Palaemonidae; genus Macrobrachium; species Macrobrachium nipponense. The sequence continues at coordinate 120,333,616 of NC_061107.1, forward strand.
CCTGATCCCCCCCTTTCTCATCGTGAGCAACCGGATCTGCTGAAATACAGCACCAATATGTAGTAAATGTGTCTCACTGTAGAATTCCTCAGCTCCAGAGGTTCTTTAATCCTCACACTGTTGGACAGTGGAACAGCCTCCCTGAGGATGTCGTGGAATTGGACCTTCAGGGGTTCAAGCAAAGAGGAAATGCGTTACTACCAAAATGCTATTCTCCTTGAATTTTAATACAGTTTTTTTAATTTGTTGTGGGCGTGTTTCCTATGAATAGGTTTCGTCTTTATTATCATAAATCATCATTAATATTATTATTCACGCAATAATAGATGTATAAATCTTATTTGTAATTATTATCATTTTAAATTTTCTATATAGCTTGCTGGAAAACAAAATCAAAATAAAAAAAAGTCTTCTTCTGTAGATGAGCTGATGAGAACATCGTCATATTTTGGCTATTTCATCCACAAGTACTGCTACTGGAAAGCTGTTAAAAAGTAACAGCCGCTGGAACATTGCATTGCAATGGTGACGAAGACAGTAATTAAACTATGAAACAATTTATGTAAATATATATATATATATATAATATATAATATATATATATATATATATATAATATATATATATATATATATATATATATATACACACACACAGCATAATATATCCTATATATATCTATATATATATATATATATCTATATATATATATATTATATATATATATATATATATTTTTTATTATTATTATATAATATATATAATATATACATAAATTGTTTCATAGTTTAATTTTAGTCTTTTCGCTTTTACGAAAGACTGTTTGTTTTTCCTTACGACTGTCATTCGTAAGTATTTCTGGTTCCTTCTTTCTCCTATGTGATATCTTAGTAGAGTGGTTCTTCTTAAATTAAAGGAGATGATTCAAACGGATAAGTTGGAAATAGTACAACAACTTTATTCTGTAACTCCATAACAAGAGAGACAGTTCGGTCGTGAGACCGTTACGTTTGATCGATAGGAATGAACTGCCATATTAGAGCATCACGTTGATAGCGAAACATTAGCTATCTCAGCGATTCACATAAAAACATACGTAGTCCGCCGGCTCGGAAGTTACAAGTTTCCGGCGTAGGTTAACAGGTCAACCGCTTCCCATGGAAGGTGTGTTGTAAAAGGTAGACAATATACAACATGATGACATATCAAACAAACCTAAACCAGGCTACTGCAGACATCGCATAGCGTAATCTAGATCTGCCTTGGTCACGTAGGACCCTCCTAATGCCAATGACCTCAGGTCATGGGTTTTTATTTACAGATTATGTAATTCTAAAATGTATTTATTACATTAGGCTCGGACAGCTACCATTCAAGCCTTGAATAACAAAAGTTACTTTAAACATGGTTTCTTAGGAGCGTGCTCGTAACATATGTTTAGGTATAAACATAACAAGTGATTAAATGCATAAAAAGGTTCTGTTACATACCCTTTTGGACATATTCATAAACAAAGATAAATGCATGGAAAATCTAGATCCATGTTTGGTAATAATAATGATTAGGTACCCAAAAATAATCAAAAGGTAAAAATCAAAAGGTTAACATGTATACATGATTATTATGATAATAGGTAACCTGATTAAGAATAGTGGTTACTGATAGATTATGGTAATAGGTAACCTGATTAAGAATAGCGGTTACTGATAGATTACAACATGATCACGGATTATGGTTAAAGAGTACTTGTCACTTTTTGTAATAGGTAAATATAATGGTACAATTGTATAATAGTATAATTTTGCACAGATTAATATATAGGGCTGGTATATTTTATTAGGTGCCCGAAAAATACCTTTAGGAGTATATTAATTGTAATATTATATGGGGCTTAATTAATATTTATTAGGTGCCCATACTTTAGGAGTATATTAATGTATATATATTTGGGCTATAAATATTTTATTAGGTGCCCGGGAAAGATACTTTAAACCTGTTTTCAAATGGCAAAGTGAGTCTTTCCCTTGTCCTACATTTTGCCAGCATACAGACCGCTTTTCACACACAACACAATTCCAGACAATTTTCCTAGGCACAAAATGAAATGGCCAGTTTCAAGCAGCCCTAAACTCAAACGCCTTGAGTGTAACGGGTACGTCATCTGGACGGGACAATACGTTTCCTTAGAGATCCTTCTGTGTACGCCTCAGCCTACGCCAAGCAAAGATGTTGACGGCGATAACCAATATGGCCGTCACGCTGAACACGGCCATATTGGTTATCGCCGTCAACATTTTCTCCACCTGCATAAGTCGGTGATGCGTGGTTCATCTCAGCCAGTTGCGTCAAACGATGAGCCACCCGCGCATTGTATGGGAGAGGTAGTGATGGTATAATTGTAGACGCCCAAGTATAGTTCGCAAAATACGCCTTCTCACGTATTATCGTGTTGACCCCTCTGACGGTGTAGTTTGTAGATGTCCCCGTACAACCATCAGCTGCTACAAAGATTGGGAAATGGGCGGTGGTCCCGTCCGGGCATACGACGTGGAAACCGTCTTTGTCGTATCGGATCCAGGAGCCATTATTCATTCTGTAATTGAATTTATTACTGTAAAAGGGATAAAGTTTCCTCAGACAACCTTCGCTTGTATGAGAGAGAGAGCCGTTTAGCACTATGCCTAACTCACATGAATCCGTTGATATAGGATAGAATTCAAAAGAGTCAGCTGTACAAATTTTATTATTCATGGCTTCTGAACAGTGAGTGAGTTTATCTAAGTCTTTAATGACTGTAAATGATTTCCTATCAGAAGAAATCAGAACATGCCCCGTCAAATTGGATATTACTGGACTTGAGTTATTCGTCATGAAAGTAGGAAACGGTGCTATTTTGTATGATTGCCAAGCATCAAAAGGTATAGTGATCATAATCCTATAATTTTCAACGCTGACTGATATTAGGCTATAATAGAACTCTACTTTATGGGCGTCTAATAAAGGAATATAACCTAGTTTCTCCCGTCCGTTCTCCAAAGTTAACGTCAGATCTTTAATAGGCATGAGGGTGGGAGATACACACCCTTTGTCGCTAACGTAATAGCTTCTACATAGTCTTTTGATTTCTCAATAAAATGTGATATTTTGACACGGATATGATCTATTTTCGAACTATAGTAAGCTAACGTAGCCAGCAAATGTTGAGCTTCCATAATCTGATCGATATTATTTGAATGTTCGTTTACCAAACTCATTATTTGATTGATTGAGGATAACTGGCTGCGAAGTTCAGACAAAGCTAATTCGGTTTTGTGTTACAAAAACTCAATTCTTTTATTTTGATTATTTATCTTAAGGCGATTTGAAATTCCTAAGCCTAGATTCGCAACAGATCCCAAGATGTTTAGTCCAGCCAGAATAAGCGGGTTGCGGCGTTCGAGATTATTGTGCCGCACAGACCACATCAGCAAGTCACGAGCAAGTTCCTCTGCCTCAGCGGTTTTATTTTGTATGTCATAAGACAACATTTCCGCGATGCTTAGGGTTTGAGCTAGCGAAATCCCTGAGTTAGCATGAAAATTCTTTGGTGCATTTCCTTAAGCGAAATGGCAAACCTCATCAGGTCATTCTTTAAGTTAAGGACGTCATCTTCAGGCAAAAATATGGCCTGCATATCCACTTCTATGACTATATTACTCGACACCATAAAAATGTCTTCTGTTCTCTCGATAATCGAGCCATGATTAAATTCTATTTCTTTCGTCTTAGCGCTCTTTCCATACAACAAAGATGTCTGAACACACAATATCACTCCCAACAATAACAGATTCATTTTTGAAAACCTGCAATGAGTAAAATATATGTAATAACTCGTGTAAAAGAATATGGTTACATACAAATATGATTGATATATATATATAAATTATTATACAAGTTTCATAAATACAACCATTTTTTTCCCTCACTCCATCTACCTTTCTTTAGATTCTGATATGTGCCAATGGAACTATTCTCATATCAGTGGGGTTGGATACATTTTGAACCCTAAATCTATTGGCCGTTAATGTTTCTAAAATGTTTAAACGGGCCTTCAAACTTAGGTGTCAGTTTATAATTTAAACCTTTACGTACGTATACTTGTATGTATACCTGATCGCCCACGGCATATGTTCTAGTTGGCTTAGCTATTTTATCATGATTTCTTTTCATTATAATTTGTGCTTCTTCTAGATTCTTACGAAGTATATTATATCGACTTATGCTTGCATCCATAACATCCTTTAGAGGATTTGATAAATTAGTTGTAGGCGTTAATACATGGAAAGGTGTTCTAGCTGGGATACCGTACAGTGCCTCGTGCGGTGTCATTTTAATAGACACATGATACGAGTGATTAAGTGTGCTTAGTACCGCAGGTATGGCAATGTCCCAGTTGGGGTCTGCCCCCCCTAAGGTGACCCTTAAAATGTTTTAAAACCTTACGATTTGCCCTTTCCACTAGCCCATTAGACTCTGGGTGATAGATCATGGTATTGATTTTCTTTATGCAAAGGAATTCGCACAAGGAGTTAAGGAAATGATTATTGAACTCCCCGCCCGAGTCTGATATAATGGTGTGTGGAATTCCATGTTTACAAATGTAGCACTCGTAAAACTTTCTAGCGCACTCGACTGCGGTTTTTGTTTTAAGCGCTATCAGTTCTGTATATCGAGTCAAAGCATCTATGATTACTAGGAGGTGCTTATTTCCTCTGTCTGACTCGTAAAATCCTGTTAATAAATCTAAGTTTGTACTCTTTCAAAGGGTTGATTTGGCACGGGGTAAGCCCCTAGGCTGACAGGTGTCTTCGTGTGCCCTTTGTATTCTTGACAAGTGCGACAATTTGCTATGTGCTTTTTTTATATCTGTAAGCATCGTATGCCAATAAAATAAGGATTTGGCTTTCTGTGACATTAGGGAATAACCCGGGTGTCCATGCAGTGGATTTTCATGCAACCATTTTAAGACAGTGGGTATGAGTGAGATAGGTACCACCACCTGGTTGTTATTCAACTGTGGTGTGTTGCGGGTTTTCCTCGTCACGGATCTACACAGGATATTATCTTTGATTATATAATTCTGCTGCTTATACTTTATATATTCCTTTTCCTTCGGATTTCCGTTTAACGCAATGATGATTTTTTCTATTTGCGGATCTTTTCTTTGTTCCGTCTGTAATAGTTCAGCACTCCAGCCCAGATCTTCCTGTTCAGATATAGTTTTAACAATGGGCGTGGAGGTTGAGATATCTATTAATTCAGCTAATGGCTCGGTACAAGATGAAGAGGGGTTGCGTGATAATGCGTCAGCATGATATTTGCTTTCCAGGTAAATACCCGATCCTCGCGCCAAAGTCCTGGATGATCATGTGCCACCGAGTTCGCTTAGGGCTGTGACTAAAGCCTTTAAAGAAGTCGGTTAGGGGCTTATGATCAGTGAGAACCTTGACGGGATAACCGTATATTATAAATTTAAAATGCACGAGTGAATTAACAATAGCGAGCCCTTCCTTGTCTAATTCTACTGCATATTCACTTTCGGAAGGTCTAAGTTTACTGAATAAAAAGCTATAGGGAAAACTGTTTATCATATTGTTGAAGCAATACCCCACCTACTCCTAGGTCTGAGGCGTCTGTTGCTATGAATTCCTTACCGAAGTCAGGAAATTTCAAGATAGGAGAACTACACAGTTCATCTTTCAATTTATCGAACGCCTGTTGATGATTTTCAGACCATATGAAATCTACGCCCTTTTTTATAAGATCGGTTAGGGGAGCAGCTATGATGGAGTAGTTCCTAATGAACCTCCTATAATATCCGCTACAGCCTAAAAATTGCTGTATTCCCTTGACGTTAGTAGGTATCGGAAAGTTACGGATAGCCGATACCTTATCATGGACTACTTTAAGACCTTCACTAGACACCGTGAAACCTAAATAGACTAGTTCTGTTTTAAAAATTCACACTTACTTATCTTTACCCTTAAATTATGCTGCCTTAGTCTTTGTAGCACTAACTCTAATTTACGTAGATGTTCTTCTAAGGTATTGGAAAAGATTACTAGGTCGTCCATGTAGGCATGTAGGATATCTCCTAACAAGTCTCCAAACACAATGTTTATTATTCTAGTAAAAGTTATAGGAGCACAACGTAAACCAAAAGGCATACGCAAAAATTCATAATGTCCCCTGGCTGTGCTGAAGGCAGTGTATGGGATACTCTCTTCTTCCAACGGAATCTGATGAAAGCCTTTTAGTAGGTCCAAGCTGGTGAAATATTTGTTCTGACCTAGTAGAGATAGAATATCGTCAGTACATGGTACTGGGAATCGGTCAGGGATTGTTTCCTCATTTAGGCGACGAAAATCGACGCATATCCGCCAAGTTCGATCTTTTTTCGGTACTACTATTAACGGAAAATTCAAATTATGAGGGCTGTTTGATTTCCTAATGACTCCTTCTTTTAGCATTTTAACTACTTCCTCAGTTATCTCATTCTGAAATTTCATAGGAAGTCGGTACGAAGGTACATAGATTACTTTCTGTTTGTCCTTGAGCCTTATTTGATGCTCGATGACATCCGTTTTTCCTAAGGTTCCATCCGTAGTGGAAAAAACATCATGATATTCAGTTAAAAGATTCAAAAATTTCTGCTGAATTTCTTCTTCTTGAATGTCCTTATTGATTTTGTTCTTTATAGATTGCAAAAGGGATTCATCCGCAACTGATTGAGCGTGATTTATCTCAGCTACGGTAAGAATGCGATGTTTTATAAACTTCCGCATCCAAGATATGTTGATTTTTGTGGATTACTAAAGTGGTATTCAAATGATTACAGACTTCGATGTGACATTGTTGTTGTGAGCCGACTGTATAAATGGCTTGTGTGACGGATAATCCGTGTGTTTTCAGAGTGTCGGAAAGGATTAACATTTCAGATCCTGGCAAGGTTTTCTTTACATGCACTAATATGTTCGAAGTTACGTTCGGCTCGAGAGTTTGCGTGCAAGCTGATATTACGGGCGAGCGAGAGTTCTGTTGGGTCGCATGTATTATTTCTTGGTTCATGAGACAAGTGATTGGTTCTTCGATATAAGTGACTACTCTGTCTGTCTCCTTATTATCTAAAACTGATTTTAGGGTATTAGAAGACTTATAGAATTTTCCTTTGATATACACGCCGTGTTTTGCAGGTGCTAAGATAATATTTTGAGTGCCCATAGACGGGTATCCGATAATTACTGCGGGATACATATTAATGTTTTGTACAACGATAAAGGTATCGGAAAACGTGCGCTTACCGACCTGGTACTGACATGAGTTACTCCTACCACATTTAATTCATTATTTCCTATGCCCGAGAGTCTTATTCCGGACTTCTCTATAGGGAAGTTTGAAAAGAGTAAATGATGAGTCCTTAAATCCATGATATTACGTGGACTACCAGAATCAAAGAACAAAGTAAATGACTTATGGTCCAAATTTACTGCATGTAAGGTTGGTCGTAACTCGTCTTGACTAATAATTGCATGAATTTGTTGCAAATCTACGGGAACCTGCACCGATTTTTTGGATTCGGCCGTGTGTTTCATAGGAAAATCGATTGCCTCACAATGATCTGATAAATGATTAAACTGATTATTTGATACAAAAGATGTTGATATTGATGACCCAACATCGTCCTCTCCCCCCTTGGAGCGAACTACGTGGTATTTGCTTTGTTTAGCACACCTTGAACATTCGCTTGACCTTGCAAGTTCTGGCTAGACGGCCCAGGAACAGAGGTACCTGAAGCACGATTTGTTTGTTTCTGCTGTTGATCAGCATTGCCGTTTGGTTGTTTATTTTTATAGTACTGAGGACCCTTCTTTTTATTTGCACTGGCAACTGTTTGCGTGTTTGTAGGATTCTGCTGTTGATTCCGCGAGTAGCAACGATTATATGAATGTGTGGTACTGTTATGAATTGAACAAAAACGCGTCCGACAGTCTGACGTTACGTGACCTGGCCTATTGCAATTGTAACAAGTCATCCCTGCTGCTTGATTATGATTAACTTTGTCTACTTGTTGTGGCTTATCCTCATTTTTTGCAAAAGCTTGAGTAAGCAAGGGATCAAGGTCAGTACATTTAGACATGTGTGCTTTTATCTGTTTATACACACCTAGTTTCGTACTGTCAGGCGTTAGCTTTTTAACACAATACCGCACCAAAGCTACAGGCAACATGACTGCCATACAGAATAAATATATCAAGTGTATGAAAACATTCACTGCAATATTGGATCTTGTAACCCACGTGGAGTTACGTAAGTTTTCCTGATGTTCATTTAACCGGTCGGCAACTACTGCCTCCCGTCCTACAACACTAGGCTGAGCCATAGAAGCTTGTTTACGTGTAGAACTCGAAGAACCCATAACGATATTTACCTCCAGGACCTTGAACAGGAAAAATTAGTGTCCTGAACCAAGTTAGTTTTACTTCCGGATTTTTGGTTTTATAGGTGTTCCTCTTGTATGAGTGTTTTTTCCGACTCATACGATTCCTAACTGTTTCACTAGCACTGTACAGATACGAACGTCCACTGCGCAAACGCATATTCAATATAAAATAAAAATGTGTTGCAAATAATAGGAAAAACCCACAAAAAAGATCATATAAGTACAGATAATTTGATAAAGATATTATACGGAGAATTCCTGCAAGAAACGATTAGCAACAACGAGAAAAAAAAATAGTCTGCGGGCGAGAACTCGTAGTTGAAGATTGATTCTGTAATGAATGAAGATTAAGATGGCGAACAACTCACCCCCAGAATACTGGACGATCGACTCCTGATGAACAACACTTCACTGAAAAAAAACCTGAATAGATAAAATTGTACTTAGCTCTGTGGTTATATGTTGAAGGATTGTTGACATGGGATGACGTCACAGTTTCCTGTCGTCTTTGCGTCGGAAGTCGTGATGACGTCACGGTCTCCTCTCTGCCTCACGTTGCATGAAGAAGTCCAAGATTGATGACGTCACAGCCTCCTTCCTCGCGTTGCTTCCTCTTGGCCTACTCTTTGCGTCCTTGCTAGTGATCGCACGTTGTTTTCTTTATGTGTTTTCTTCTTTCTGTTGATGTTCGATGCTGCTCTCGTCCGGTGTTGATTCTCGGAGATATGTGACAACAGTCACTCAATCGTCGATGTTGATGCTTGTATTCTTCTCGATGAAGGACATATCTTCGTCTTCATAAAATGTTGCGTTGATTGAAGATCCCGTTTCCTCTGTTTAGTATTGATTTATAGGTGGAAGTTGGTTATTGCAGTTCTTCGGTCGGCTGATATGGGTCTTGTTAATCTTATTCTTCATCCCACGCTGCCACCAAATTTTAGTCTTTTCGCTTTTGCGAAAGACTGTTTGTTTTTCCTTACGACTGTCATTCGTAAGTATTTCTGGTTCCTTCTTTCTCCTATGTGATATCTTAGTAGAGTGGTTCTTCTTAAATTAAAGGAGATGATTCAAACGGATAAGTTGGAAATAGTACAACAACTTTATTCTGTAACTCCATAACAAGAGAGACAGTTCGGTCGTGAGACCGTTACGTTTGATCGATAGGAATGAACTGCCATATTAGAGCATCAAGTTGATAGCGAAACATTAGCTATCTCAGCGATTCACATAAAAACATACGTAGTCCGCCGGCTCGGAAGTTACAAGTTTCCGGCGTAGGTTAACAGGTCAACCGCTTCCCATGGAAGGTGTGTTGTAAAAGGTAGACAATATACAACATGATGACGTATCAAACAAACCTAAACCAGGCTACTGCAGACATCGCATAGCGTAATCTAGATCTGCCTTGGTCACGTAGGACCCTCCTAATGCCAATGACCTCAGGTCATGGGTTTTTATTTACAGATTATGTAATTCTAAAATGTATTTATTACATATATATATATATATATATATATATATATATGTATGTATGTATATGTATATAGGTATGTTGTGAGAGAGAGCAACTTATTACAAACACTCTTTTATAACAGATCCTTGTGATGTCCATTAGCGGTGTCCCCACTTGACACGTCCCAATTTCCATGAAATTACCTCGAAGAGACTCCTACCTTATCCGAGATGAAACTTACTGCAAACTGTCGAAGGACAGCCATAGGAAAATGTAGTAATTCCCTATGATGAAGGTCAGTTTATTCGTGTGTCCTCGTGTACATATACTTGAATAAATGCTCAGGAACAATCATTACAGGTTCAGATATCTATACTGATATCTGTGTAATTTATTGAATTGAATTTTATGTTTATCTCTCTATTAGTATTTATCTATGTATGTACAGTATATATATATATATATATATATATATATATATATATATATATACATATATATATATATATATATATATATATATATATATATATATATATATATATATGTATAGATAGATAGATAGATAGATAGATAGATAGACAGATATATTATATATATATATATATATATATATATATATATACATACATCATATATATATATATATATATATATATAGTATATATATATATATATATATATATATATCTAATATATATATGTGTGTGTGTGTGTGTGTGTGTGTGTGTGTGTGTGTATGAATGTCTGTAGAAAATGCATTGTAGCACTGAAAGTATGTGATGAAGATCCACAATGATATTTGCATTGCTAGATAAACTAGTATATATATCATGTATATATGGTATGTGTGTTGTCTGTAGAGAGAGAGAGAGAGAGAGAGAGAGAGAGAGAGAGAGAGTCTGTTTGTTTAGTTATAAAGTTTCGGTAGTTTTACCTCTTTTCCTACTTGCTGCCTCCTCTTGTCTTGTCGGATTTTGTTCCATACCTTCGTTGACTCATTTCTCTTTCTCTTTATATGCCTTCAATTCAAGCTAGTCTTAAGTGAAGGGGTGAATCCTCTAAGTCATTCACAGGCCTAAACAAGATTTGTTTTACAGGTAACCATTTTCACTTCTAAAAATCAATATAATTTATCAACCAGGTAATATATTTAAATGTAATTAGACAAATCTCGTTATCAGTGTGGGTAAAACAATACTATGCTGGATAAAAGGTTTTTACGATGTGCCTAAATGTCCCCCGCGTTACAAATTCCAAAAGATCAGAGAGAGAGAGAGAGAGAGAGAGAGAGAGAGAGAGAGATTAATATACTTTTCTATCTCATTACTATTGATAACACATCAATCTGACTATGAAATATCTATATATATATATATATATATATATATATATATATATATATATATGTGTGTGTGTGTGTGTGTGTGTGTGTGTGTGTGTGTATGTATGTTGTATATATTTTGCATCCTTACAACGTCTTATAGGTTCCTTGTATAATCCTTGTTTCTTTTTCCTTATCGCTTCTTTAGTTAACCCCTTAGATTATTTATGGAGCCTTTCCCGCTTGATCAAAGTTTACCAAGAAAAAGACGACCTTCAGCCATAGATCCACTGAGACTCCTTTTTTACCAGCGTGTATCTTACAGCCCTGGGGAGATCGGGGGAGTTTTAAACTTGATTAAAGTCACGAGAAAAATGACCGTGGCCAAGAGGAAACATGTTTCCTTCGCGCCTTCTGGGAATTAGCTCATCCCAGATAGGTTGAACTTAAGAGCTGTAAATATTGTAATAAAAAGCGTTGAAAGACCAACGACTCCCAGGACGGACTTAAAGCGGGCAGAAAATGTTCTCCGAAAGGTCGTTCTTGTCCGGAACAGAAGCTATTAACTGCTTCCCCGCTGTGTGTGGGAGTCAATGAAAGTTTGTTGTTGTCTTGCGATTATTTTATGGGGCGGGCTTTCAAGGAATCAGTGTTGCTTATAACATGTGAGATGACTTAAACTTTCTTAATTTATATCACGCTTCTTAAGTACGGATGAATGTATAAAAAAAAAATAATAATAAAATAAAAACGTTAGATAAACTAAAAACTCCCAGAAACCGCATACCACGCATATGTCGAACCTTATTTGCATAGATTTATAACAACCAGTAATGACGTCCTTAATGCAAAGAGGAGAAATAACTTCCTGTCTGATTTCTTTTTGAAATAATGATTAACTTTGGTAACCAATATTTACAGTAATGTTGGCGCACGCAAAAAAAAAAAAAAAAAAAAAAAAAAAAAGAAATAAGAAAATCCGTTCCCTAAGGGAACGTTCGGATAAAGGTTGGTTGTCAGCTTTACAAAAAGCTTAGTCTTGCATTCCACTGAGGGGTTAGAGATGTGTATTTCTGGTGACAGAAGTTCACTCTCGACGTGGTTCGGAAGTCACGTAAAGCCGGTGGTCCCGTTGCTGAATAACCACTGGTTCCATGCAATGTAAAAACACCAGGCAAACAAACAAACAAACAAACCAGAACCAAAACAAACCGTTCTTGGCTGAGATAATGCAATTAAGATTATTCCAATATAATGGTTAAACTGAAAAAATCGGATTGTGTATTAAATTTTGTATCTAAGTCTTCTATTTTTAAAGAACATGTTTTATTTAGTAGTTGCTCTATATTCACCTCACTAAATGAAGTAGAAAGACATTTCGGTATTGTTTTCGTTTTCCTTACACAAAACTACACGATACTCGACTTACAGAAACCACACGTTGACATTTTGTTTGATCACAGCCGGACATGAACATAACAATAGGTTAGGGTACATGGATTGAGGCAATATGATGAGGTATTTACAGATAGCTATGGAATCGTAAGACAGTCCTAGTGACGTTGTGAATTTCAGGCCACCAATCTGGCTGCTACTGATACCATGGAGACTCTGTTGTTTGCTCCTCTCCTGTGTGGCGTCAAAGTGTTCTTTTCTGGGTAGATGTAGATGTTTTTAAAGGAGTCCTAATGTCAGTGGGTAGGAGTAATACCTCCTGGGGGATTGTAAAATATGGATTAAAGGACAAACTGGCAGGGTACTTGTTCCATAAGAATATGTTTTATCTTCTAATTAATAATATCAAAAATCACTATCGTTAAAATGAGGTTTTGCCAGGATGGATTACTTTTTTTTCTTTCATTATTTTTTGGTGAGTATCCATCATTCCTATCGACACAATCTCCTCAGTAGTAGCTTCTTTTTTTTTTTTTTTTTTTTTTTTTTTTTTTGTCGCGTTGCCCAACCCATTTCATATTCTCCACATCCGGACAGACCCAGATTCATGCTCTCGAAAACAATCCGCTTCACCATCATCTGTTGAACCATTTACCTCACTATTAAAAGGATTTTCCTGATACCATAAGTGCTGTCCCTTCCCTTGCTCTAGTTCCGCCAGCTACGCCACCCTCAGTCATTATTAATTCATCCATTCCTGTGCACACAGTAACCAGTAACATTTCTATTAGTTTATAGACGCCAAAAATCCATCTTTCTCTGCTCTAATCATTAAATGGCACCACATTCAAAAATCTGCAAAACCCCAACTTTTAATCTATTTCATCTTTCAGTATCCTTGCACCAATTCATCTAATATGGAGATTAACGCTCTCTTCATAGTTATCTGGTAACGTTAATGTCAAGCAAGATTGTAACAATTCTATCATTATTTTAAAATCCTTAAAGAATGGAAAAGAATGGTTGCCGTTGGCTGCAATGTAAGATGATTATCCGGCGATTAGTGAGGGTCCACAACCTTTCCCTTTGCATTGGGGTACTTTATACATGTACGTCAAATCATTGGCTCCTAGCTGACTGGCCGACATACGTGTTAATAGTTGACATCAAGAGAAAGCGGCTTTTCTGTCATTTGAGAGATTTATCCCCCTATGAAGGCTTTACTAACTCTTTCTCAGCCGATCTTCTGTCTCGAATAAAGGTGCACGTGATTCTCTAGGTTTAAATTATTTTATTAATATAAAGTATAGCGTAAAGAAAAGGACAAGATCATTAAATCTTACCATGATTATGAGTTGGGAATGGGTTGCCTAAGTTAAACAGATGTTCGATACTAGTTTACTTGTGCTCGTAGTGGTGCCCTTAGGTGGGCATTGAGTGTCAATAAGAAGCACAAGACCAAGAATCATAAACAGATCATCTACAAGTAAAAACAAAAATTAAGACTATAAATCTATGGGTGGCAAAAGCGGTGAATGGAAGACGCAAAGCCCTCATTAACCATGTCAAAAAGTTGTATTTCCTTCTCTAAGAAAGCATTACTGTGGCCTCATGCAAGCAGACGAGTATAGTAGATCTGTCTAAACAACTTTTGGAAAGGAAAATTTGTTCTTATGGAAACTTATTATGAATTTTTGTATTCGTTTTTTTATTAAAGTAACCAGATTATTCAAGTCAGATATTGAGGACCAAAGGGTATGTTTTATTGTAAATGTTCCATTGAAAGAAGGTAGGAAAGGGTTGTGCTTCGAAAACATTAGGATGATCACCAAGAAACACATACGAACCTAAACTCTGGTACTTTGAGACCTTAACTTTCTCGTGTGATCAAGAAACTCCGAGGCATGAGATGAAATCCAAATCGAGAAAAACGAAGGCAGACAGACATGACGGGCACACACGTATCTAAGACTAGCAGACGTGCATGCTAGAGCAAAGGGAGTTTTGCTGTTTGAGAAAAATGCATTGTTATTGCTTTTCCATTTGTTACTGTTTGTTTCCTTTAACGACAGTTTGCTGTGGTTTACTGAAAGTTAACTAAGTCCTAAAAATGATAGGAAAAGTGTTAATAACATTCAATTTCCTCAAACATTTCAGTCTAGACGACCATATTATTAAACGCTTTTATAAAATTTGTTTACGTAATGACTCTTATGTACATTAAGTTGGTTTGAATGGATGCTGCTACACTCAATAGCCTCTTATCCACACTGTGTAATGGTGAAGGCGACCATCTAACGAACGCAGCCAAACAGAAATGAAGATCCCTGTGTCAACAATACATTAATTGAACTCATTACACACAATACATTAGTAACCCCTACTACTATTTTGCTTCCGGAATACTAAGTGCCTTACTTTATTCCTTTTCCTAAATATTCTTAAACTTCTCTCATGACTCTAACCATGCATATATTGAACACTCGAGAAGGCATAAAGTACCCCATTCCCGGACACACTTCTATAACAACCTTCGCGTCTACATATTCGCGTAATCCTAAAGAGGAGTTTGGACCAGTTCTTTTTATTTATTCATTTATTTTTTTACGAACTGGAAGCTGAATGTTTTTGCATACTTTACTATATTCTAAAGTTGCTAGGAATTAGTGAGAAAAGAAAATACATCAGGTGAGAGAACTCAGTGTTCAGAATGATAAGTTTCAGTGGCCAACAAATATCCTTGTTAGAGCTTAGTTGCATCCGTGGTTGATCTTTCCACCTAAACAGTGAATCAACGAAATTTTCACTAGAAGAAAAAAATTCTAGCAACTATATATGGCATTTGCTATTGTTCATTTTACTCCATTATTTTAATCAGATTTAACTGATAGTCGTTAAGAAATAAGAAATATACGAGTACGTTACATATAAACGTTTTTGAAATAAAAAATTATAAATGGAAATGTTAACCGTGAAAGTTTGAGAGCTACATAGAAGTCGAAATAAAAACCATAGCAAGGAGTTCCTTTCAAGTATTTTTTAGACCATCCTCTTGTGTACTTCCATAGAGTATATATGAGCTTGGGGACCATAGAAGAGGCTGTGCTTTTTGCCCAGCCTTTCAAAGGCCCTCTGGTGATAGTCTACTTTCGAAGAGCACAAAGGACACTGAATGCACCAATCGAATTTTTTTGAGCTCATGTAATTTCAGTTCCTTACAGGAAGCCTCTCTCTCTCTCTCTCTCTCTCTCTCTCTCTTCTCTCTCTCTTCTCTCTCTCTCTCTCTCCTGACACAGACGCAATTATATATTCTTCGAGTGCTTTATGTATGTGCAATAATACTGAATTTTCATCAGTCATGAATGATTAATATTTAAAAGAATTGTGTAATTGTCATTCTTTTCTCAAGAGTGTGAACTTTGACATATTTTTCTGGAGGTTAGTAAATGTCATATATACGACTGAAAAGCCATATACCTGTATATACCACAATCATTTTGCCTCTTTCATATAAAAAAAAATACGCGAATTCTGTTTCTTTACCCAGTCCTGAAAATTAAATAATTCCTGAGTGAATTCTACTGTTCCAGTCCATGACCAATCAATCAGGAAGCCATGTTATCAGCAGAAGTTAAAAAAAACTAATGAACTAGGAAAAGGAACTGAGACCCTATCGGTTTAACACCTCAACACTATCACATCAATAAAAAAAACACTCGACAATATCACCATCTTGGTTCTAGTCTATCGGTACATGCAGTGTGTTAGTGCAGTGAGATCCCCAAAAGTTTCAACAAGCCGGAGAACATTCACTATTATTACACTAGTAATAGAAACTCAGGTTTTTTAATGTGACTTGGCAGTTCCAGTTGGTGTTCTAGAGGAGCTTTTCAGGAGAAAGGAAGTAGAGCGGTTTGTCAGAAACACTTTTGTTTCTGCCATTTCCACTCTGTTGGACAGAGTGCATATGCAGGTCCCTTCGATTCATGTACTAGCAGGTACAAGTGTATGCAGTTAATCTCTCCTTCACTAAATGTTAGCATTTAGACCTGTGTTAAATCCCTGGATGAACATAAGACCTACTTCTCACAAAACATGCTACCAGATGAGGTCTGGTCTAACAGTAGGCTTCTCACTATAAAGGACCAACTGTGTTAACTCCTGCATTTTCTTCACCTTGTCTGGGTGCCGAATGTGCCTCAACTTGAACTGCTCACTTAATGAATAGCTTTCTTCAATCATTTTAGAAAATCACTCTCTAAAATATTGTATGGAAAAACCAGATGTGCATACGTGTTCTCTCTAGTTGAGGAAGAAAGAAGTCGTAGGATGTCATATTTACTTGGTAACAAATCAGGACAAGTGGATAGTTTTCATTCTTTCCACAACCTCTCGCAAAATCAGGTGAGCATCTGCTGAGCTATTGTTTGGCCCAGATTTCATCTTCAGCTTTACACCCAGGAAACAATGAATATGCTTATTCTGTCTGTTAGTCAGGAATTTTTTTCTAGTTTTACTGTAGAAGGTATGTCATCCACAAATTCAACAGCTTCTGCTTTAGTAGTCTGTGGCGTCTCCTGTCCTATGAGGATAACAATGGAATTTCTTTACTTTTTTGTGATGTATAAAGCGTATCAGTGACATGAGTCGTCCAGGGCGCCAGTGGATTTTTTGCACAAAAATCTAGCCAAGCTGGGACACTGGGTTGGTCAAGATCCCTTGTGGCATCATTAGGGGATGACTTGTCTGAATGCGAGAGTAGATTACAATGATAAAAAATCACTGGAGGTTTAATGGAAAATTATTCATGTGTAAGGGCTGAGGCTGCTAGACCCATAAAATTTTTTGTGCTAAAGTAAATACTGGTACCCCATTACTGATAGTTAAACTGAAAGCTGGCAGGCAAGATGTGAACTACAGTTTTGACATGATGTTAGGGCCATAATATATATATGTATATATATATATATATATATATATATATATATATATATATATATATATATATTATATATATATATATATATATATATATATATATATATATATATATACATACATATATATATATATATATATATATATATATACATATATATACATACATATATATATATATATATATATATATATTGTGTGTGTGTGTGTGTGTGGGTATGTGTGTGTATGTGTGCATGTGCGTGTATATTTGTGTGTGCATGTGAGCCTCTAAAACTTTTAAAGGAGGATTAGAGATGACTTATCAACACGCACACACACATACACATATTATGTTATTTATATATATATATATATATATATATATATATATATATATATATATATATATATACATATATATATATATATATATATATATATATATATATGACTGGTAACAATGTTCTGTAACAACAGAATTCCATCTAATAAAAGGAGCCCATAAAAACCACCAAAATAGAGAGAAAAAAGTACTATATTTCAGAGACTGCTGTCTCCCTCTTCAGTAGATGAATGAGAAAAGTTTACAGAAAAGGTGGTATTTATACCAAGAGGTCCATCCACAAACAAGCCAATTTAAGTCACCCCCCGCTGATAATCTTCCTTTAATCTTCTTAAGGGTTGGTTGAATGAAGAGGTTGTCGATCGTGTCCGAAATCCATGCTCCTTTTGAGATGTTCATTACCTGCCTCTCTTTTATTAAGGCCGATTCCATCATTTGACTCTTGTACCGGCAGTTGCTGCTATAAATTACACGTGACAAATTCCAGTTTATTCTATGGTTATGTTCATTTATATGGTTGAAAATAGCAGAGTTCTGTTGTCCATACCTAACTGACCGTTTGTGTTTGTATTAATCTCTGGGGAAGGGTATTTACCTGTAAATCCGATGTAAGATTGGTCACAGTCCTGGCATGGGATTCGTATACCCCAGAGTCCTTTGGAGATGCCTTTTGTTGGACGTTAATCAGGGATTTGGCTAAGGTGTTTGGGTAAGTAAATACAAAAGGGTTCGATTTTCCGAAGGGATTGGTTATTCTCTTAATCGTGTCCAGGTGGGGAATTATTATTTTATTGTTGGGTGTATCTCTGGTCTTGTCTTTAGGGGGTCGGTAGAAAATTACGTTTGCTTTGTGAATTGCTTTCTCAATTATATGGTCAGGATATTTTAAAGACGAAAGTTGCTTGCGAATTAGTTCAAATTCTTTTTCCAGGAATTCTGGGGAACAAATTCGTAAGGCTCTTAAGAACAAGTTACTAGCTACACCTATCTTGATAGTACTGTCGTGATAGCTAAAGTAGTGAATGTATGAAAGTGAGAACGTTGGTTTTCTGTATATGGTGAATTTGTATTCTGTCGTATCTCTGATTATTAAAACATCAAGAAAAGGAATTTTGTTGTCTGTTTCCCATTCAACTTTAAATTTGATGCTGGGCACTAATGTGTTTAATTTCGCGAGGAATTCATTAAAATTGCCCCACCTATTATCCCAAAATGTTAGGATATCATCCACGTATCTCATCCACAGCATGTTTTTGGGTTTTATTGCATTTATTACTGTAGTTTCAAAGTATTCCATGTACAGATTGGCTAGAACAGGACTTAAAGGACTACCCATACTACACCCGAATTTTTGCTTGTAGAATGATTCCCCGAATGAAAATACGTTATTAGATGCACATAATTCAACTAGCTTTATTATTTTGTCAAGCGCCAAAGGGAAATGATCTGAATAGGGGGATAATTTTACCCTTAAAAACTGAAGAACGTCCTGTACTGGTACTTTAGTGAACAGGAATCTACGTCAAGGCTTAAAAGTTTTGCCAGACCGCAAAAACAACCTAGACTTCATAGTGGCTTTTGATAAATTCATATCTGACAAAAACTACAACCGTGAAGAGATATGTTTAAAAGGAGTGTTACTAAATGCTTTAACTGATTTACATAAGAAATATCCTGTTCCTCGCAGATTCATGATAGCCATCCACTCGCTAAAAAAGTTAGATGTTATAATAAGTAGATCCGACAAAGACGGCAAAATCGTAATAATGGACAAAGACTTCTACCTTGACAAAATCAACCAGCTCCTTAGCGACACAAACACATACGAAAAACTGACGAAAAATCCCCTCCAAAACGTTCCCACAGAATTTTTTCGGAAAGTAAGATTAATTGGCAAAGACAAAAAGAGTATTGAACTATTAGAGAAATTTAAAGTAATTAATCCTAAATTACCCTATTTTATGGCCTTCCCAAAACTCACAAAGACAATCTTCCATTCAGACCCATCGTTTCATGTGCCGGAGCTTTCAATTACAAAATTTCTAAATGGTTAGCTGGCCTCCTTTCCCCTTTTTTAGGCACCTTTTCTCCCAGTCACATTAAACATTCGGAAGATTTTTGTCACAAATTCAGAGAAGCACATATACCACTTCACAACATAAAACTTTTAAGCCTTGACGTAGATTCCCTGTTCACTAAAGTACCAGTACAGGACGTTCTTCAGTTTTTAAGGGTAAATTATCCCCCTATTCAGATCATTTCCCTTGGCGCTTGACAAAATAATAAAGCTAGTTGAATTATGTGCATCTCAATAACGTATTTTTCCATTCGGGGAATCATTCTACAAGCAAAAATTCGGGTGTAGTATGGGTAGTCCTTTAAGTCCTGTTCTAGCCATCTGTACATGGAATACTTTGAAACTACAGTAATAAATGCAATAAAACCCAAAAACATGCTGTGGATGAGATACGTGGATGATATCCTACATTTTGGGATAATAGTTGGGGCAATTTTTATAATGAATTCCTCGCGAAATTAAACACATTAGTGCCCAGCATCAAATTTAAAGTTGAATGGGAAACAGACAACAAAATTCCTTTTCTTGATGTTTTAATAATCAGAGATACGACAGAATACAAATTCACCATATACAGAAAACCAACGTTCTCACTTTCATACATTCACTACTTTAGCTATCACGACAGTACTATCAAGATAGGTGTAGCTAGTAACTGTTCTTAAGAGCCTTACGAATTTGTTCCCCAGAATTCCTGGAAAAAGAATTTGAACTAATTCGCAAGCAACTTTCGTCTTTAAAATATCCTGACCATATAATTGAGAAAGCAATTCACAAAGCAAACGTAATTTTCTACCGACCCCCTAAAGACAAGACCAGAGATACACCCAACAATAAAATAATAATTCCCCACCTGGACACGATTAAGAGAATAACCAATCCCTTCGGAAAATCGAACCCTTTTGTATTTACTTACCCAAACACCTTAGCCAAATCCCTGATTAACGTCCAACAAAAGGCATCTCCAAAGGACTCTGGGGTATACGAAATCCCATGCCAGGACTGTGACCAATCTTACATCGGATTTACAGGTAAATCCCTTCCCCAGAGATTAATACAACACAAACGGTCAGTTAGGTATGGACAACAGAACTCTGCTATTTTCAACCATATAAATGAACATAACCATAGAATAAACTGGAATTTTGTCACGTGTAATTTATAGCAGCAACTGCCGGTACAAGAGTCAAATGATGGAATCGGCCTTAATAAAAGAGAGGCAGGTAATGAACATCTCAAAAGGAGCATGGATTTCGGACACGATCGACAACCTCTTCATTCAACCAACCCTTAAGAAGATTAAAGGAAGATTATCAGCGGGGGTGACTTAAATTGGCTTGTTTGTGGATGGACCTCTTGGTATAAACAA
>NC_061107.1:120357475-120362475 GCF_015104395.2 Macrobrachium nipponense
TACAGCCTTCTATGTCACTCTTCTGCTACATTAATTCCCTCGAATATTGGCGAGATTTCTTGCTGAGTCAGATTCGCTCAACTTTTTGCTGTTAATTCTTGCATAAACACTTCCACCCTTATGAATGCGATAAAGTTTACAGCAAAAGTCTCATGAAAATTTGCTCCAAGCAACACAGTAATATTGTGCAACATCATCCTTAAAACTTTACATCTAAGATTACATGCTGTACTCTTCATTGCCGGTTAGGATAATACAAGCAATTTTATTACGGTAATTCTTGAAGTCAAATTAAGTAATAGGGGACTCAGTCATTGTGCTTTAGCGATTAACGTAATTAAAATTTGATTGGCCTCCTTTTTTTTAATAGACAATTTAGCATTACCCCCAAATTTCCTTCATCACAGTTGTCTACGAATCACAGTTGTCTACGAACATGCTTGACAGGTTTTGGGATTCAAAGTGATTAGAACGCTCGCCTTCCCAACAAGAGAAAATTTCTGAGAAATCTTGAATGCTTTACCAGATTTTCTTTCATTCTATTTTGCTGATATTATTTTAAACAGGGAGTTATATACCCGTTAGTTAGCCTAGTTGTTATAAGAACCGGAAGGGTAACATCTGCAGCCACACTTATATGAGGATAAGGTATATAAAGTACATCCATACAGATGGAAATCTTTTGCCTTTTTATGAGCAGGGAGCAACATAGACACAAGAAGAAGTAGTATTAAGTAAAAGAATGCTCCCCAGGAACTAGTAACATGTATTCACTATAAGCTAATACCACAGGAATATGACAGGCAGAAGGTCAGTGCCAAGCGCTTTCTTCTTCTTATTCAGGAGAAAGCGCTTGGTACTGACCTGTCTGTCATTTTCCTGTGGTATTTATTTACGAAATGAAGTCACGTGCATCTGCTGTGATGTTTTAGACATGTGTATATTTACACTAAGCACATTCTGCCATATTATTAACTATACAAAAGGTCTTGCGAAGAGTCTATATTTTCCCAAGTCTTGTATATGTAGTGTGTGTATATATAATAATATATACGTATTATATATATATATATATATGTATATATA
This sequence comes from Macrobrachium nipponense, assembly GCF_015104395.2. NCBI lineage: Eukaryota > Metazoa > Arthropoda > Malacostraca > Decapoda > Palaemonidae > Macrobrachium > Macrobrachium nipponense. Next base: position 120,358,562 of record NC_061107.1, read on the forward strand.
TATATATTTATAATATTTTTTTTTTATCTATATATATATGTTGTGTGTGTGTGGTGTGTGTGTGTTTTATATATATATATATATATATATATATATATATATATATATATATATATATATTCTTATATAAATATATATATATATATATACATATATATATATATATATATATAAATATATTTATATATTAATATATATATTTTTATATATAATATATATATATATTTTATATATATATATATATATATATTATATATGTGTGTGTGTCGTGTGTGTTGTTTGTGTTGTGTCTGTGGAAAGCTAAAGTAGTTCCTCGATCTCCTAACGCTTTTTTGAGACACCTTTATCACAGCCCTTCAGTCTCAGCAAAAAATATAAGAAGCTTTTCCTTCCTTAATAGAATTAGAAGCCACACTCCAGGTTAGCGAGAGTGACATTAACACTATTTCTACGTAGCACAGTTGACTAAGTGGTAATTCACTTTTACTGGTGCGTGTGGCTCGATTCGCGCCATAAAAGTAAAGCTCTTCAACATTAACCTCCGCTTTGATTCCAGAAGTGTACGAGTATTACGCAGCTTGTAGGTTTAAAAATGCATAAATGTGTAAGCATAGACACTGACAAACACACACACACACACACACACACACACACACATATATATATATATATATATATATATATATATATATATATATATATTATATATATACATACACAAACACACACACACACACACACACACACACATATATATATGTATATATATATATCTATATATATATATATATATATATATATATATATATATATATATATATATATATGTGTGTGTGTGTGTGTGTGTGTGTGTGTGTGTGTGTATAATTCAACATGATGGTTACGCTATTCCTCGGCAGTACAAATCAGAAGGCGTTGAAGAAAACAGCATTAAACATATGTCACTTTATTCTTATTTCGACGTTTCGAGACCAATGTCTCATCATCCAGGCTAAAATAAAAGATAAAAAGCTAATATACTATACTGCATTAAATTATTTTTGTTGACATAAAAAACACATTGAAAAAAGTAATACAAGGAAAGCCACAACATTGAAATGCAAGTTACTCTAAAAAATGAAATAAAATAAAACCAAATATATAAAAATAAATAAAAAGGCATTATTCAAATTAGGAATAGCTAAAAAAGACACCTTGTCTCAAAGACGTTTTGGTGCTGTATGGAAAACGCATCGAAAGTAAACAAGAAGAAGGGCCTATGTACAAGGGAACAGATGAAGAGTGGTTGCTTAAGGTTGGAACTAGTTTCTTTATAGCTAGAGATTCTAAAATTCGAAGGTGATGTTCGTATCTTGAAATCGTTGTAGTTTATACTGTTTTTACAAAATTTCCCAAGATTTCTAATATTAGATAGTTCTGGGTTGGACAGTTTACACCCTGTACGGAAACTAATGCCCATATGTGCATCACATCTCACCTTAAGCAAGCAGCGCGTGTTTCCAACGGAAGTCTGCCTATTGCAACGGCAGCAAGTATAAATGTAGACAACGCCGGATTGCATTAATTGAGGTAATCTCTCTTTATGACGCAACATATTACCGATAGCTCTAGGGTTCATTAAGACACACTTCACATCAACAGCTGGAAAATTATTGATTAAAATTCTCCTTAAGTGAGGTAAAAAAGAGGTTTCATGCATATATGGAAAGAGTATATAAAACTTGAGTTTCTGGGCCAAATGTATTGCTGCTGGAGGATGAAATGAAATTTCCAGGAAAACTCTGGAAATTTCATTTCATTTGACGCCTCTGGGATAAGGATTGCCATCTACCTTTATTTTATTATGTAACCATTTTTTTAAGGGACAATTTCTTAATAAGTTACCATTTTACCAGTTATAGTTTACTACCAGAGACGATAATCATTATGATGGAGGGTTGTTATGCTACGTTAAGCATTAGTTTGGTTTGCTGAAGTACAGAATTCCCTTCATTAACACATCCGAGCCATCATTTCGTGTAAAAATAAATATTACTAAATAGAATCTAATGAAGTGGTATTTTATGTATATAAAAAAAAAAGAGACTCATTTTTTCTCGTTTACTCTAAACAATGACTTTCCTTATTGTGCGCTCTCTCTCTCTCTCTCTCTCTCTCTCTCTCTCTCTCTCTCTCGGCAATGTTGACCGATCATAAGTAACCACGTAGGGCTAGTGTTTATATTTCCTCCTCCCATTTGCTGTCATAATATTCTTCATCTCAGAGGCTCTTGTTTCTTATTTATTTTTTTCTCTTTTGCTTCGCGCTAATGGTCTGACGCGCAGTACTTTTCTTTTCTCACACATTTGACCTTTATCATTATTATGATATATATAATGCTCTTGAACAATACTAATTCTTTATTGACGTTCAATTTCCTGTTTACACCATTTCGTATAAAATTAAACTCTAGAGTTTTTGTTACTGAATTAAAGAAATAAAACAAAGCAAAAACAAAAAACAATTAGTTTTCCATGATGAGACACATCTCCATAATGGTCACCTTTTCTTGGGGCCTAAGTGAAATATCGTGCTATTATCATCAAGACGTACGGTACGATTATGGCCATAGGTCCAGGAAGCCTTTATATTTTTCCTTGCTCTCTCTCTCTCTCTCTCTCTCTCTCTCTCTCTCTCTCTCTCTCTGTCTATGTATGTATGTACGTACTTTATTTCCTAGAGTTGTTGATGTTATTCAAATACCTTTATTATGTAATACGACTTTCTCCTTTCTAATCTTGTTTTTTTATATGTATATTATCTACCCTATTTTTTCCGGCCATCCTCTTCTGCTATTAATGGTCATTCTATTTCTTTTTCCATCTTTCTCGAAGCACCTTAATTCACTGATTGATCATTTCTCTTTCGTACACAGGAATCGGCATCTAGCCAACAGAAATTAACATTTTATCTCGGTTCTAAACTTTCGGTGAGAATTTGTGTTTCAGTCTCATCATAGAGGGCGAGGCTCTTCAATTTAATCTGGGCCTCTGAATATATGATGATTATTTTTAAGGTGCATATCCAAGTAGTTAGACCTAAGAGAGAATCCACCCTGGCATATAAAGAACAGTTCGGTCAGCAACTCTTAAAAGTTATCCGTTGGGGCTGCTCTATCAGTTACCCAAATTCATTCCTTTTTAGCCATAGTAAGATAATCAATGATTGGGAACATAGTGAAAGGGTATTGAAAAATCTTCTCAATAGCTATAAGAAATGTATCTTTCAAACTTCGATTGGATGAGTTAGATGAACTTTCATAACCTTTAATAAAATAGATTGACATCCTATCGGGTTTTTATAGCTCATATATAGATACTTGAATGATTAAGATGTGAAATAGAGGATGTAAAATTCTACCCAATAACAACGCAACTATATTCCGGGAAACTACGCAATCGATTTCCATATTTCGGACTATATGTTATTCCTATAAAAGAATGAAAAGTAGAATTTTAATTGAGAGGTTGTATCAAGTATGTTCGACTTCATAGGTACTTAGAATTTACCGGGGAAAAACTCGACAAGAGAACTGTAAGATAATTGCTCCAATTAAAATTACCAATAATACTAACTCAATTCGTTTGAACCCTATTATAAAAACGAGCAATGCAAGCCAGATTATCTCCACTAAGTATGACGAGCTCTAACATTATATTCACCGAGAAGTTTGTAAAAATCGCAAATTCGCATGTCAGTGGCGGTGTGTTAACAAGGTTTTTATAAAAAAATTTTCTCAGTATTGAATATGACGAACTTTCTAGTAATAAGCAAAACCTCAGTATGAAAAGTATTGTGTAGTTCATCAAGGTCCGGTCCCTTGCTGTTCTATTTTCTGTCTCTCCATTTAGGGGTAAGTATCCAGTTCAGACTCT
>NC_061107.1:120367475-120369975 GCF_015104395.2 Macrobrachium nipponense
GCGTTTACGTAGTAAAAGATATACCCATTAAATTTTTACCAACACCAAAGTAAAACCTATTTAACTAATCAAAAATAAAAGTCGGAGCTAAATAAATGTCTGCATATTCCAATGTGATATAGTATATATATATATATATATATCTATATATATATATATATATATATATATATATATATATGCTTAAAAAATCACAGTAGATGCACGTGACTCATATATATATATATATATATATATATATATATATATATATATATATATATATATATATATATATGTATATATATATAATATATATATATATATATATATATATATATTCTTTTCCATCCTGTTCAATAGAAAGAAAAACCAGGCTAATCCAAAGAAACACAAACGTTTTTACTCCAAGGATCAAAGATTCTTCTTAAGCCCGATAGCTTTAATTTCCTCACCATGGAAGGCGAGGAAGTTGGGCGATCAAATAACCACAATGATTGCTTAATATGATGTGGAAGTTGAAATAAAAGTGGTTGTTCTCTTTTTCGTTTCACTTGGTGGATCAAGGTGTACCAAACTACACAATCACACAAACACGTGTATTTTTATTATCATTGTTCATAAAAGATTTGGTTTTTTTAATGAATTAATCACGGTAAATTGTATCATCATTATTTCATGGAACCATGTAAAAGTCAGATACCTTAGCTAGAATACCTCCACACAAATTAATGCTCCTAGGAAAATTTAATTAAATTCAACTGAATAGTGTAATTGGTGAGCTCTTCAGTTATGGAATAATGCATCTATTTCCATCTCTGTAACAAACATAAACTGACACTCATTTTAAGTGTTTACTATAACTATACTCGATTTTTTTCCATCTGTCCACCCGCATGTGGTGTTGGCGCATGGCAACATTGCGTCCCGGAAGCATATTTCCCAAGTCCGGAAGAGTTTAGGGATGAGGAAAATTAGGACCAATCAAAGCGTGTGAAGCTTATCCATGACGTCACAAGCCACGCCTTTTAGCTTCCTCCTCGGTCCCATATCCATTACTGCCCCAGTCACGATGCCGAAAAAATACTTTCTTCTCAATTTCACAGTTTATGGTTTGTATGACATACATTTAAGTCAGATATATCAAAACATGATGCAACATTAATTTAACAACAATATATTCTTCAAATGAGATAGACCGTGAAATATATTATGCGTTATTGGCTTCTCCCTCTTGGTAAATAATATTTTCACATCGCAAATTCCTAGATAATATATGTGAAAATGTATGTTTAAAGCAATTTATAAAGAGTTGCGATAACTAATGGGATAAAAAAAAAACAATATACAAGATGGTAAAAATGATGGTATCTGACCTGTTTGTAGGGGAAAATAGAGAGAGGAAGTAGGCTTACACTACGGATTTCTAGGATATATGCTATTTCTTAGTAGTGCACATTACTGGGCATTGTATAAAAGCAATATACTGGTCATTACTGGGCCATGAACAGGAATCAGACTGATATACTCCCTACTATTTACAGGGACAGTATTAACTTCATTCATTAAATTATTTCAAGAGCTAATGTGCTCTTAAGGAAACTTAAGGAAACCTACGGTATTGTTGTTTTGGTGATCTAAGTTAGCCTACTGTAACCAAATATAGTTACATGACAAACTCATCTTGTCAGTAGCTAATCTGAATACAGTTGTTTTTTCTAGGTGCACTTGATAAGCTTTTCATAAAACTCTCCAGATGTCCTTGCCTGATTGGTCCTTGTCATTCATTGTTTACACATATATAAAAAGTTTTTATTGAAAATTTTTTGCTTTTGATTTTTCTTTTCATACATTGTGTACAAACAAATAAAATGTGATAATATAATTCAGTACTGAATATTTTTAGCAAGCCCTTAGGTGATTTATGCTTAAAATTCATTGTGTACAAAGAAAACACTGATTATTTAATATTCTTAGCAAACGTTTCGTACTTGTCATTCATTTTGTGCAAAGTATCAAAATGAGTATTTCATTAGTATGTAATACTTTTAGCAATTATAGGAGTACAGAATACTACCTATTTACGAAGTTATAGTAGAATTTTTACTAAGCTGAACTAAAGCAGAATTGATGCAAAAATTTATTAGAACTGTGATATGCTTTAAAGTAAATATGGATGACATTTTTTTTTTCAACTCTTTTTCAACAGAAAATTTTATACAAATATTCAACATGTATTAATTAAAGCTAGGGATAACGGTAGTATATGATACTATTTTCATCCAAGCTCACACTCAATGGCCAAATGTATGCCTTAAATTAAGTGCATAATTTTTTTTTTACATATAGGTTTTTGGCAATATGCCAAGCGCTGGGGCAACTAAGGCCATTCAGTGCTGAAACGGAAATATACAGTAAAAGGTTTGAAAGGTTTAACAAGAGGAAAACCTCAAAGCAGTTTCGCTATAAAGCAGTTGTTAGGAGAGGGTGGACAGTAAGATGGAAGAAAGAGAATATGAAC
>NC_061107.1:120374975-120382475 GCF_015104395.2 Macrobrachium nipponense
CATAAATGTTGTTTTCATAATATTAATGTCAAGAGTTTAGTAATCAAAAATTCTCCTAAAGATCTTCCAGGCTGCATATATGAAATTCCTTGCAAAAAGTGTGATAAAGTCTATTACGGACAGACCGGTAAATCTCTTTCATAACGTCTCAAACAGCACCAATATTCTGTGAGAACTGGGCAAATATCGAATGCATTATTCGTACATATGAGAGATTTAGATCATCCTATTAACTGGAATCAAGCAAGAGCCTTAATCCCATGTAATGACATAGTTAAAAGGAATATCATTGAATCTTGTTCCATAAAGTCAAATATTAGAAATGTTCTAAATTTAAGTCTTGGTTTATTTAAACTTGATGCTTCCATAAGGAAAAAATTTGTAGATAAATATAAGCAACAAAATTAATATATTCAGTTTTTACATGTTTTGGACTGTAAAGATACTTTGTAATTTCGGTTAGGGTCAAATCTGTTTAGGTTTGTGACCGTGTGATATCCGATAATCCTGGATTATCTCTTTTAATTTTTACCCTTTTGACAATTAACCATCTGTTATTCTTGATCTTGTTGTGTACCTGAGACCTTTCTCCCCAATTGTATTTCATTAGCTCCTTGACAATGTCTTAGTAAAGACGAAAGCGCTAGGATTTCTGACTATTATTTTCCTGTGGTATTTGCTTAGATATATATATATATATATATATATATATATAGATATATATATATATATATATATGTATATATATATATAGTATATATATATGTATATATATATATATATATATATATATATATATATATATATATATATATATATATGTATATTTATATATGTATATATAATTTATAATATATAATTATATATATATATATATATATATATATACATATATAAATATATATATAACATATATATACATATATATACATATACATGTGTATATATATACAGCTTAAAGCAATTTTCCCCCTATTTTTATATATAAATACCGGCCTTCTGCTGTACTTGCCTCTTCTCTTCTGGCTCATACAACAATTTGCTCGTGAGAGCCAAAAGAATGAGCTGGCCTCGCTCAGGCCACCGGTTTTGCTCTCCCTGCCTCACCTCTTTGTTCAGGCCCATTATCCAGTCAGAGAAAAAGAGGTATGAGTGGGCCTGTCCCAGGAAAACATCCCGCCACCTTTGTCTCACTCACAGTTCACGCAGCCAGAGAGGCAGGGGAATAGGCAGCCCTTTCTCAAATCCAATCTGGGATCAACCCCCAAATCAGAATCGCACCCCTCTCTTGTGGATTACTCAACAATTTGCCCAGCCACAAAATAAGATTAATAAGAGTATTAAGCAAGGCCTGCATCCCATTGCTATTGGTTCACTCCCTTCTCACACAGGAAGCATCTAGCTACCATTGGCCCTTCCTCTCCTCTAGCCCAATCAAAGATTCATTTACCCTTAAGGCTACTCCCGAGACAGTATCCTTGGCATTTGCACCTTCCCTCATCTGGGCTTTCCAGGAATTCACACAGCCAGAAGACTTCAGGAAATAGTAGGCTTATCACAGAGCAGCTTCGTGCCGCCTTGGCCTTCTCTCTCTTCTGGCCCATTCAACTATTAACACAACCAGGCTGCGACAAGAGTCCTGTTGCCATCGGCTCTCCCTCTCTTCGGGCTAATTGAATAACTCAATCAGCCAGAGAGCAAGGAGAAAGAATATGTCTTTTCCTGCCACCTTGGGCTTTCCCTCCTCTTTGGCCCTTTCAACAATTCACTTTCCCAGATACCGGAAGGAATGTGCAGATCTCTCCCATGCCAGCATACTGTATTTATTAGTTATTAATTCAATAACGATATAAAGATTTTGTTCACCATTTTCCCTGAATACAAGGGATTCATTATTAACACGTCAAAAGGCTTCACTAAATGTATATAAAGAATACACACTTCATGACAAAAATTTAGGGATATCTATGGAAGGAGGTAAATGGAAAGAATATTAAAGCACTTTGTCCCTTTAGAAAGTCAAACTTCAAACTCAGGAATAGATTAATACTTTCAGCAAAGGTATTCAGATGCATTGTTGACAATTACATTTAAGATGATATGGGATTTGTAGAAATTCAGCTGTAACCAGCACAGCCAGAGTTATCTCAACCACATTTACCTGATGGAGCACCATTACTAATTCTCCAACAAATCCAAAATGAACTCATTCTGGGTAATTCAGGAAAAACAGTCAACTTTGGAGCAAGATATAAGAAGTTCCTCACAAAAATCAAAGGAAAATACATTTTAGGTCAATAACTCGATAGGCACCCTAGCTAAACTCCAGCTGAATTAGTAAACATTAAAGCCAACCTAACATCAGACTTGTGCTTTATCTCCTTTGTCTTTTACTTATAGCCAGATTCAGAATTAAAATTATAAGCCTGTGGGGAATGGAAATCTGTAAATGAAGCATAATTCAGCCAGCTCCCTATGGTGAGCTTTGATATCGCTGATAGACAATAAAGCATTGCTTTCACCATCCTGCATCTACGTCTGCATTGCAATTGATTGTACATAATTTGCCATGCCTACCACTTACCTGGCATGTCTTGGCATACACAATCACAGCAAGTCTTATGGAAAACTGGGTACTCATTCCTAATAAATTCTGCTGTCGCCCATACCATAAGAATAGCATTGCTTTTAACTAGTACTTGTTTCTTGAAGTCTGCAATGATGAGCTGGGATAAGTAGCCCATTTGAGAAACCAATGTTTATGTGCATAAATCTACATCCTACAGAGGCACCCACAAGGACAGTAATATTATCATAGTACCGGCAAGGCAATGGCAACATTAACAATAAATGTAAAGAAATGGTAATGGAAGCCCATAAAAAAAGATAATAAAATTTCAGAAAAAAATGGTCAACATAGAGAAGTCGACTTAACAAGTAAGTCTGATAGAAGGAAAGTAGTGATGTTTGGCAAATATAGGTCAAAGAGAGAGGTTAAAGGAAGGATAAGAATAAGGCAACCTGCTGATCAACTAATAGGCATCCATGGCCCTTCTGTTAAACCTCCCCAAGGTAAAATTTTAAGAATAATATCAAGAAGAGAAATCTGAGATAAATGTCTGCTCGCGTTTCCCTCTTGCCAGAGAACGCAACATCAGAAGTGGAAGGCCATGGTGCAGATAATAATATTGTATAAGGCTAGAGAAAAATAGTCTGATTCTACAGCTGCCTTCTTTTGGAAGAACTACTTGCTACAACCAAGAATCATCTTCTACTGTAAATATAAAAGTGCAAGATGTAGTATCAGTGTTACAAGATATATGAGGATAAAATAGAATGTGGAAAGAAACGCGTAAACCTTTAGGTGTATGAGAAGCAAAGAAAAGGGCCAATACCTTCACCAAAAGGATGAAAGATGTGGCTGCTAGTTCTTTTCCTCTTTTCACTTCAATCAATGCTTAAATCAAAAGATGTGCAATGGGATTTGATTAAACATCATATATATATATATATATATATATATATATATATATATATATATATATATATATATATATATATATATGATATTATATGTATGTATGTATGTATGTATATATATATGTATATATATTATATATATATATATATATATATATATATAATATATATATATATATTTATTATATAATATATATATATATTTATATATAGATATATATCTAATAAAAGGAGCCCATAAAAACATTAAAATGTAGAGAGAAAAGTACTATATTTCAGAGACTGCTGTCTCTCTCATTCCGGTTATATGAATGAGAAAAGTTTACAGAAAAGGTGGTATTTATACCAAGAGATTCGTCAACAAGTAAGCCAATTTAGGTCACCCCCGCTGATAATCTTCCTTTAATCTTCTTAAGCGTTGGTTGAATGAACACTGCGTCGACGATATCTGATATCCAATTCCCTTTTGAGATGTTCATTACCTGCTTCTCCTTTATTAAGGCCGATTCCACCATTTGACTCTTGTACCGGCAGTTGCTGCTATAAATTACACGTGACATATTCCAGTTTATTCTATAGTTTATGTTTCATTTATATGGTTGAAAATAGCCGAGTTCTGTTGTCCATACCTAACTGACCGTTTGTGTTGTATTAATCTCTGGGGAAGTGATTTACCTGTAAAATCCGATGTAAGATTGGTCACAGTCCCTGGCATGGGATCTCATATACCCCAGAGTCTTTGGGAGATGTCTTTTGTTGGACGTTAATCAGGGATTTGGCTAAGGTATTTGGGTAGGTAAATGCAAAAGGGTTGGATTTCCCAAGGGTGTGAGTTACTCTCTTAATCGTCTCCAGGTGGGGAATTTTTATTTTATTGTTGGGTGTGTCTCTGGTCTTGTCTTTAGGGGGTCGGTAGAAAATTACGTTTGCTTTTTGAATTGCTTTCTCAATTATATGGTCAGGATACTTTAAAGATGAAAGTTGCTTGCGAATTAGTTCAAATTCTTTTTCTTTTTCCAGGAAATCTGGGGAACAAATTCGTAAGGCTCTTAAGAATAGGTTGCTAGCTATACCTATCTTGATAGTATTGTCATGATAGCTAAAGTAGTGAATATATGAAAGTGAGAACGTTGGTTTTCTGTATATGGTAAATTTGTATTCTGTCGTGTCTCTGATTATTAAAACATCAAGAAAAGGAATTTTGTTGTCTGTTTCCCATTCAACTTTAAATTTGATGCTGGGCACTAATGCGTTTAATTTTGAGAGGAATTCATTAAAATTACCCCACTTATTATCCCAAAATGTTAGTATGTCATCCACGTATCTCATCCACAGCATGTTTTTGGGTTTTATTGCATTTATTACTGTAGTTTCAAAGTATTCCATGTACAGATTGGCTAAAATAGGACTTAAAGGACTACCCATACTACACCCGAATTTATGTCACGTGTAATTTATAGCAGCAACTGCCGGTACAAGAGTCAAATGATGGAATCGGCCTTAATAAAAGAGAAGCAGGTAATGAACATCTCAAAAGGGAATTGGATTATCAGATATCGTCGACGCAGTGTTCATTCAACCAACGCTTAAGAAGATTAAAGGAAGATTATCAGCGGGGGTGACCTAAATTGGCTTACTTGTGGACGAATCTCTTGGTATAAATACCACCTTTTCTGTAAACTTTTCTCATTCATATACCTGAAGAGAGAGACAGCAGTCTCTGAAATATAGTACTTTTCTCTCTACATTTTGGTGTTTTTATGGGCTCCTTTTATTAGATGGAATTCTGTTGTTACAGAACATTTTTACCAGTCATAGAGATATATATATATATATATATATATATATATATAATATATATATATATATACTATATATATATATATATATATATATATATATATATATATATAATATATATATATATATATATATATATATATATATATATATAATATATATATATAATATATATACTATATATATATATATATTATATAGATATTATATATATATATATATATATATATATATATATATATATATATATATATATATATATATATATATATATATATATATATATATGCTTGAACGTATCAGTATCTCTCAGCAGTTTACAACATCTTATTTTCTCAGTCATGTTGAATCAATCTTGGAAAGTTAATAAATATTAAGGAATATCCCACGAACACCTACTTTCCACAAATAAACTATCGAATTTCACATAAAATATTTATTACACTGAAGATACCGAGACTATATCCGATATCGCCTTTAAATAACGTGTATTACAGGATTGCTGTTAACTAACCACATCTATTTCTGAAAATTAGGTAAAGGCTTATTATCGTTATGTGTAGTAAATACTAGATTAGAGACGTGGTACTCCCATCATGAGAACGCACTGGGAGGAAGTTTTATTAGACGACTGTAATCCATTTTGAAATATGAGTATTGATAATGCACACACACCCTACTCTCTCTCTCTCTCTCTCTCTCTCTCTCTCTCTCTCTCTCTCTCTCTCTCTCTCTCTCATTTCATTACCCTCTCTAATTACATGCCTCTCGCAAATAGAAAATATTGATAAAACCTAACCTCTACAGTTAAATTATGCCGAGCACAAAACGACAGGTTTGCAGAAGCTAATTATACGTAATTATTTCATTTATGACTTGTGGGACACACAACTTAACCCCATTGCATTGATTATCTCCTAAGTAACTGGAGAAAAAGTATGATCGTGCAATAAAGAGTACCACCCTCCTTCGCAGAGAAATTGAATGCTGGGAGAGAACTCCTGGCTTAATGGTAAATGAATAAAAAGAGGATTGGCTTCTTCAGTGTATATGAAACATGTTGTCTGCCGAGTGGAATATGATCCTTGAGAAGTGGTACTAAAATTAATGAAACAGCAAAATTATCTCGTGGAGGTGGAGGGGGAATGATACTGATTACTGGCGAAAAAAGGGTCCTTAAACAACCAATTCCTCTTCTTATATCAGTTCCTCAATAGATCTAGCAGAATAAACCAGTTTGACTCTTCTACCAAGAACCCAGGATTTTAAAAACTATGGAAAGTGACGAAGAATTTAAACAGTATTAACTAAAACCCGTAATTATTTCGGAGTTCAGTTAGCAACTCGGGCAAGAAGATGGTAGATATACTTTGAATTCTCTTGATTTTAATTTTTCAATGTCTACACCTGACAAAGGAGTTTCTGCGTATTTCTTGTGATGTAATAGCTATAGCACTAGGTGTTTCAGCTGCGTATCTGTAAGGTTGCTGAAAGCTCTGATTATTGTGGTATGACGCGGACATCTCGTTGAACTACTGTATTCCAAGTAACACCACTGGACAACAATTGAAGAAAACTTCTTTCCAGCTGAGCTATGATATAACATCAATTATATCTCTATAAAAAAAGTCTAAGACTGAGAGCAGCTCTCTTCCTAACTAAGAGTATTTAACTAGATTTTAACACAAACTCAGGAGTGTACCAACCCCCCTCCCCCTTGTGAATAACAACATAAAGATCTGCACTATTGGGCAACCTTATTTATTGATCGTGCAAGAGAGCATACAAAACAGATCGTGGATGATCTATGCTCCAGTATAGCAGTGTAGCTGAGAGTTTTGTTAAAAGCCATCATGACACAAACACACACACCTGAGGTTTTTCCCGGAAAGGCTGCTGCCTAACATATCAGTGAAGTTTACCTGGGAAGAACCTACTCCATTTAGGACCTTTGTGGGTTAATCGATAATGCCCTGGTTTCTCATCTATATTTACATTATGTATATATATATATATATATATATATATATATATATATATATATATATATATAGATATGCTGAGCACTACATATATCTAGATATGTCATAGGTTATAAGGGAAATTTGGAGGTCACCAGCCGGCATTAAGACACTAAGTACAGACAATAAATGTATTTACGATAGTATAATACCAAAGCGAGTACAACGTAGGACAATATTTCATTAATCGTTGATTTCT
>NC_061107.1:120384975-120473505 GCF_015104395.2 Macrobrachium nipponense
TATATATATATATATATATATATATATAATATATATAATATATATGTGTGTGTGTGTGTGTGGTGTGTGTGTGTGTGTGTGTGTGTGTGTGTGTGTGTGTGCGAAGAAAAGGAGAGTTGGTGGTGGGATGAACACATTGAGAAAGTAGTAAAAGATAAGAAGAGGGCAAAGAAAAGATGGGAAGATTCACAGTCAGTGGAAGACATTGATAGGTTCAGAGAGAAAAACAAGGTGGTGAAAAAGGTGGTAGCCCAAGCTAAAGCAAAGTCGTATGATGATGTGTATAATGAGCTGGGGACAAAGGAAGGATTAAAGAAAATGATCAAGCTATCAAAGGTTAGAAATAAGAGCACCAAAGATATTACGCATATCAAACAAATAAAAGATCAAGATGGTGTGGTACTTAGAAAGGAGGAAGACATTGTGAAGAGATGGAAAGAATATATAGAACAGTTGTTAAATGAAGAAAATAATAGACTAATAAGTGAGGATGGGCAAGTGAACATTGGCATGGTAATGAGGTTTTCTAGGCAAGAGGTACTAAATGCACTGAAGAAGATGAAGAATGGGAAGGCAACCGGACCAGACATGATTCCGGTGGAGGCATGGAAAGCATTAGGAGATGAAGGAGTGGATATACTGATTCTGTTTCATTTGTGAGAAACGTCACAATTATCACTCTATATTTCTACCTAAACAAAAATAAAATACAGTACTGATGGTTAAAATGAAATACTCATATAAATTTTGAATACAAAATTTTATTTCTAAATTCAAAATTTATAAGTGAAATTCACAATCTCAGGGAAATTTTTATTATTTGAAAACAAAAGCTTAATTAATTCTTGAATTAATTCTTAAGCAAAATTAAATCAAAGTTTATCAAGAAAATTAATTAAATTAAATCACAAAGCAATAATCAAATTTGAACTGAAATTCACTTAACTACAAATTCATTTGCAAGAAATAAATTCCAACAATTATATAATAGAATATTATTCAAACTAATTAAACAAAATAAAGACAATGCAAAAACATAATGCATAATACGAAAACAATTAAAGCATTGACAGTACAAACATTAAGCATATAAAATTTGGATATGTCAAAAGAACAAAGCAAAAGATAAATGTGTTAAAAAAAAATTATAAAAACCTCGAAGTGCACTTCAAAACATTTGTAAAAATACCTTATACACAGCTGCAGCTTCAATCAAAAGGCCTGTTACAATTTTACTTTTTCATTATTTTCGTGGGCGCCTTCACGAACCTAACAGAAATAATACTATGTTCAGATTCCACAAACAACACATATTTTACTAAGAAATGAGTGACCAGCTCGTTACGTTAAGTTACTGAAACAGCCTCGCAACCGAGCGAGCGAGAGAGAGAGAGAGAGAGCAATGTTAAGCTCTCTAACGCACACCGCTACATCTCAAAAGCGAATGAATAAGGTTCTCTATCCCCGTAAGTGTATATGGCATATGGGGCGGTTAGCAAAACGAAAACACTACGTCATCTCTATAGGGTTATTGAGCAGAAAGAACTAGTCTCCTTGTTCCGTTGCAGGCCCGACCAGGACGATAAAAAATTAACTTAACTCATCTATTTTCAAGGGGTTGAATAACAGTGCAGCCTGGGAGGTCTTACGCACTTGTTTGTGTCGATAAAGAAATCAGCTTAGTTAAGACATTCTCAAAGTGTGAATACAACCCTCTTCACAGAGGCTCACATATAAGCACTTACGCTCGGTCTTACGTTACTTCAAAATGAAAAGTGGGATTACTTAGCACATGTTATCTTTAAATTTGGGAATCTGAACACCAAACATGCATTTCATAACATGATACACAGGTACTGAGGTGAATTAATCATATTACCACAATTATAATTGCATTCCAAACTTACATTATAAGAAATATACATATATACATATATATATATATATATATATGTATATATATATATATATATATATATATATTATTTTATTTATATATATGTGTGTGTGTATCTGTGTGCGTATATATATATATATATATATATATATATATATATATATATATATATATATATATATATATATATATATATATATATTGTATTTTGTCAAACGTAAATTACCTAATTTAAAATATTGCTAGCAAATTGGTATTTATTACAACAATTGCGTCAATCAAGAGAGAGGAACTAGCAAGAATGTGGTTTGATATTTGCGTCATTGCTGCTATTAAAGGTGTAATAATTTTGCTATTAAATAAGAGGAAGGATGGAAACTGCAAAACCATACTCTAAGTTATCATTCAGTATACTGCAGTCTTCGAATTAAAAATAATGTTCCATTTAGAATATTCTTAAAACCTAAATTAGATTTAAATCTGAAAGGTTTGCAGTAAAAATATTCAAACATTATTGAAATAAGAATTATCCTATAAAGACAAATCATATTTAATAGTTAGAATAAAACGTACATTTTAGTCGCCTAATTAGTGAAGTATATGATGAGGCCAATCCAATTCAGTTTTCAAATTACCAGCTGCAAATACTCTTAAATTATTCGAGAACTGAATTAATCTTACCTTTACCAACTTCATCAAGGAAACCATCCCTAATGCTGAGCACGTGGGCTTTTTCAAGGTCGTCCAGCATTGCTACAATTCGAATTACAGAAATATAGTTGTGGATTCATCTCCTATAATAATAAAAGCCAAGTGTCTCTTTCTTGTTTCCACGGCCCGGGTTGAGGTGGGGTAGGTGATTTGGAGTGTAGGGGAGGCATGACGCAATCACCCTCCTCCTACAAACCTGTTTGTTCGCCCTGGTTTTGGGCGGGTACATAGGGGATCGGGAGGGTAGGAGAGACATGATAGACATGATTGGCACCGTCGGGTTCCAGCACAGCATAGCGAGCTCCCATCGAGCTCGTATACGCGTCCTTATTCGAATAATAAAGACTCAAAAGGGGTATTTTCTAGAAATTGTTTTGGTGATATCTTAGTTTCTTAATGATCGTCATTTCTCCAACAAAAAGAGCGTGAACTCGTCAAGGAAATCCATTTCTTCCGAACATGATTGATTCTTTTCTCCTCAGTATTGAGAGTTTTCCTTCGAGGCAGTGATAAATGATATATACCTTACCATTGGTAGCCTAAAACAGAACCTTTTCTTTAGTTCCATTATTTCTATTTACAGTTTTTATTTTGTCCGAAATCATACGTGAAGGTCTCGTTAATTTTTTTTATATAAAACTAAACAGTTTATGTATGTTATATGAAAATAAAGAAATGGTGTGTTAACTCCCAAAAACTTAGACATTTTTCATTCTTCTTATATCTGATATGAAATTCTCGTTAATACGTTATATATGCCTAACAAACTAGTTTGACTGAATCAAATGAAATTAACATGATATGTATAAACTTAAAATCTTGAATGCTCGACCAGCTACAGAAAAATCACCTGACAGCAAAGTTTAGAGTTGCTTAAAAAATCTACTTCAGAAGGCCTTTGAAACCAGATTGTCTTAGAATGTAGATCCCGTTCCAAATATTTAAGAAATTCAGCTACTTTTTACTGAAAGAAAATCTGACCAGTCGTGGCTGGGAACAGTCTGGATGCTTTATCCAATTATGTATTTTCATGGGCTTGGAATACTTCCTACCAAACTCATTACAGTTTAGCACTGTTAATAGCAATTTTCCAAATGGAAAGAAATCACGCTATGCAGTACCTGTTTTTAAGGGTTATAAAAAATCAACTACATATTACAAGGACGCTAACATGAATTTATCTTGAAATGGAGTTCATAGAAGATTGCTAAACAACAACTTGAAATGGAGGTCATAGAAGATTGCTAAACAGCAACTTTAAATGGAGAGCATAGAAGATTGCTAAACAACGTATCTTCCAATAAAGAACCAAATATAATTTGTGGGAAAGAAAGCTAACATTTCCAGCACTCTTAATTGATGGATAAAGGCTTTGGTTCATACTATAAAATGAAATATTTCAATTGTTTTTCGTCAATAACTTCGTGTGTTTAGGTAAAGAACACGTCGAAGCTAGATACACTTACCTAGCAATACTTGTTGTTATCTAATCTCTGTGGAAGGTTGTGTCAAATGTTAAAGCAATTATTACCCAATCATCAGAATAATCAAATGTAGTTTTAACTTTCAAAACTGGGCCATCGAGTAAAAACTTAGTAGAAGATTTTCTAATAAATAGTCGTGGTTTTCCTGGAATTCAACTTCCTACTCACTGACGAGTGGCTACTGATCAATCTGAGCTTTATTTCAACTACATTTCATCATCAATACTTCCTCTAGTTATGTGTGATGCATACGTCTTCTGTAAAGTAATGTCACTCAAGCCTTAAGTATTTTTGCTTTATCTCCACTACTTTCCATTCAGCTTAAGCCTCCCGTCTCAGAGTTGCCATACAAGTAGGTCTGCAATCACTAACAAGACCGCAGATGAAACTAGCTAGTACTTTCCTCCCCATATCCATATCCATATCCAAGCCATTTCCATCTCCCTTTCATTATCATTTCACATATATAATTATAGACGTTTCGAAATTTCTCCCATGGCATACCATGCATATTTTTGAAGGAGTAAATATAAAGTTAACATACGGAAAACTTGAGATCCATATATATTATATATACTAAAGGTTTTGTAAGAAAATAATGTGGCCATCCTATTCATCATTCCTCTAGAAATGGATAAGAGGCCCTGCTCTGCCTCAAACAACTATATCATACACTTCATCTGTATCCAATATTAGGTTGCAAGAACCATGGAATTAATATTTCAAAGAAAAAAATCAGGTCTTACTTGAAAACATAACACAAAATACTGAACGCATTTATCCTAAAACCTTGAATATTAAAGTATTTTACATTTGTCTTTACTAATATAGGATTTAAGACCATAACTCAATTCATTATCTCAAGAGAAAATTAAGAAACCTCCGATATAGAGGGCAATGGCCATGAAGTTGAAAAAAAAAGTTAGAATCTCACCATAAAACCTTTAGAAAAGCCCTTTGAAAACCGCGGAACCAGACCATCTTCTGAAAGCTCCCAAATGAGTTCTGTCTGAGTTAACTTCGAGCCCCTTTCAATCCTATTACAATAAGTTTATGAAAGCAGGGTCATATAAGAAAATTAATTTAGCAGGGGCCACTGAAAGAAGTCGTTGGCGTTGTATGAGGTCAGATAGGAAAGTTTTTCGTCCGGTATATTGTTCATAAACCTCTCAAAGTTCGATAGCCAGGTGCTGATTATTTGTTTGTGAGGCCCAGTGATATTATTTATTACATTATGGGACAGACAGACAGACAGACAGACAGACAGGCAGACAGACAGACAGACAGACAGACAGACAATACTGATGAACAAGACTGAACTAAGGGACATATCGAGAAAAACAATAACAAATTTTAGATATGAATTTATTAAGCACCAGGCATTTGAGCTTTTACCTAGCCATCACTTTATTAATTTTGCCAAATCTACGAACATTATCCGAGTGCATGAAAGACAACATGATATGCTGCCATTACCGTTTTCGTGATTTCAAGTAATTCAGGTAACTGCCAAATTTCCGCTCTTATAACGGTTTTAGTTATGAATTTTATCATGTGAGGGAACAGCAAAAAATAAAAAATAAAAAGTGTATTTCTGGAACGTGAATTACATATTTTTGATGAGTTTTTATGCGTAAGGCTTCATAGAGCTTACTCATTTTAATTCAACCATCTATATATTTATTTGATTGTCATTTTTTCCCACATATTTTAGTTCTGCAATAAATGTCAGACGGTTGTCAAGCAATTTGACAGTTGGTCCTTCCCTCCTTGCTGGGGAATGCCGGAGAATTTGCTCAATTTTTATTTCTGAGAGAGAGAGAGAGAGAGACGCATATATATATATATATATATATCTATATATATATCTATATATATATATATATATCTATATCTATATATATATATATATTATATTTATAATATATATATATATATATAGATAGATATATATATATATATATATATATATATATAATATAATATATATTATAAGGATATAGTATATGTATATATATATATATATATATATATATATATCTATATATATATATATAGATATGTATGACCATAATCACTTTAGCACGTGATTCATTTATCACGCATATCCACAGGTGAAAAATAAGAGATAGGGTGTAGGTCCTGACCGGTTTCGGCTTTATTTCCAGGCCACTGACAAAGGACTGATACATAGTGTTAGAAGTCACAAGTATATATACTACAGAGACAGTACTGACGAACATACGCACAACCGTTTGAGACTGCAGATCCACCCACACGCAGGTGTCAAGGTAGGAGTGGCTTTCAAAAATCATTTGGCTAAAATTACAATAAATGCTCAAGGGATACTACCGATATGGGTACCCACCGTAGCAGACAACAAGTCCACACCTGACAGGTGTCAGGGAGGAGGGGTTGGACATCTCATTACCACTACTGCCCCCTTACTGTGTTTACAAATATAATAATCCTATTTCCATACATCTCTACTGCCTACCTTAAAATTTCAACAGTTTACAAATTTCCTTTGATATAAAAGGATCAACTTTATACATTCCTTGACTGATGTTCATATTATTGTTGTAACTTTCTTTTTATAAAGCTAGATTCAATGATATTCCTCTCCATTGCATTATTAGAACACAATCTTTTTTGCCCTTTCCCGGTTAATAGCATGATTGTTCTCACTAACATGTACAAAAATACCACTATTTCCCTGTGCATATCTCAAACATTATTTATGTTGTTCTATTCTTTTTTCCAGTGCTTTCCCCGTTTGACCAATGTAAAAGTTGTTACAAGACTTACGTGGAACTTTATATACACATCCTTTTGTATTGTCGGGTGAGTTATTGATAAGTACCTGTTTCATTGTTTTATTGTTTTTAAAAACTACAATAACGCCAAAATTCTTCAGGAGATGTGGGAAATCTTTCATATTATTATTATAAGCATAGATGCAAACACTGATTTTTTAACCTTATTGTTTTGTCCAGAATAGAAATGTACAGAGGAAGAAATATTAGTAGGTTTTCTGTAAACACTATATTTAAACCCACTACTATTTCTCCGTATGAGGACATCCAAAAAGGGTAGGCATCCATCTTTTTCCATTTCCATAGTAAATTTATTTGATGGTGCTAATTGATTCCTGACACCACGGGTATGTAGCCCAGAATATATAGATGAGGAGATAGATAAGATTCAGAATACTGGTAAGAAACTGAAATATCCAGATAGTGTACTAAACAATGCAGTAGAAGCGGCAAAAAAGACCATGTATCAAAACCAAATTGCTGAGCTGTTTCGTCACCTCTTTCTCCAAGTCTTTACAAGCAGCGCACTCTACCAGAATTCACCTGAAATTCCTGAAAAAATGCCTGGCGGAACAAGTGTTACCCAAATCATTGCTACCATACCACATAAGAAGATACGATCAACATCATTTTAATGAATTTTCATCAATTATATTAAAACGTCACATTGCTGCCGAGAAAATGGAGGAAAAGGAGAAATTTAAAGAACTGGAAAAAGCCCGACGTAACTTCAACTACTCGATTCCCGCTGAATGGAAACACGCATTAAGGCAAGAAATATATGGAAAACTTCATAGAACTACAGACACTTTGATTAGAAAACTGGACAGAAAATTAAACAACCTTATCAACGACAGTGAGTGGACCAATAATGCTAGAAGTGATTGTGTGATGAATTTATCGAGCAAACAAATAAGTGATAATGCATTGTGCGCATTAGGCTTTGGGTTGTCTTTCTTCATTTGTAACAAACCCTCAGCTTTATCAATAGCGACATCTCTATATGAATTTGAAAAATACTGTGACCTACCACAAAATCATTTAGACATTATCAAAGGCCTGACATATAGTGCTACGCATGCCTATTATGAAAATAACTTCCCCGCTCGCTACAGAAAAAGTTTAAAACAATTGAAGAATGTTAATAGCTTACACATTACCAAGGCTGATAAATCCAATAGTTTAGTGGTTCTTGACAAAACCGACTACATATCACGCATGCATATTACTAGAGGATGAAATAACTTACAAAAAACTCGCAAAAAATCCGTTGGACCAAGTAATAAAAAACTTCAATATCAATATCAAACAAATTCTTAAAGATAAAAAAGAACTGTTAACTGTAAAGTGTCTCTCATTACCTTATTTATATGGCCTAGTCAAAACTCATAAGGAAAACAAACCTATGCGCCCAATTATTAGTACTGTCGGATCAATTGCTTATAAACTATCTAAATATCTTACTAAACTGTTATCCCCGCTACTAGGAACTGTATCTAATTCACACATCCGGAATTCTCCTGATCTTGTGGAAAAATGAAATAACATTGTATTAAACCCTAGCGATATTTTTGTCAGTTTTGATGTATGTTCTTTGTTTACAAAAGTCCCTATTGACTCTGTGCTAGAATATTTAAGTAATAAACTTGTACTGCATGAATTGCCTATGTCCGTTAGTCACATAATTTCCTTAATTAAGTTATGTATTTGTGATTGCAGATTTATTTTTAATGGAGAATATTACCAACAAATATTTGGTATGGCCATGGGTAACCCTTTATCACCTCTCCTTTCAAACTTATATATGGAATTTTTTGAGAGACAACACCTCCCGAATATCACACTTATCCCCTTAAAATGGTACCGATATGTCGATGATATCTTAGTAGTCTTACCTGGTGGTATCGATGCAAATGATTTACTGTCTAAATTGAATAATTTAGTGCCATCCATAAAATTCACTGTTGAAATCGAAAATAACAATGTCATCCCTTTCCTAGATGTATTAATACATAGAGAATCTTTCCAATGCAAATTCAGTATTTATAGAAAACCCACAAATAATTTAACATATTATGTACATTTTCATTCTGGCCACCATCCTAATATTGAAATTTCAATTTTTTCTTCTATGTTCCTACGCGCTTTGCGTATCACGAGTCCACAACATCTGGACCAAGAAATAGAATACATAAAAAAGATAGGAATCGATCTCTGCTACCCACCTCATTTAATTGATTTATGTTATCAAAAAGCTCACAAAATGTTTTATAGTGTTGCTATTAATGAAAAAGAAATGCCTAAAAATGTACTTAGCTTACCTTATTTTCGTGGATTTGAAACCATAAAATCAATATTTAAATCGTTTAATGTTAATGTAGTGTTCTCTTATAACAATACCATTAAAGATATGCTAATCAAGAATAGTCCCGTAACAAATAACAACATCATTGACAAAATTCCTTGTAAGGATTGCCCATCGTTTTACATTGGCCAGTCAAGTAAAAATTTATGTGTACGTATTAAGCAGCATATGTATTCAGTTAGAACAGCCCAGACTTCAAATGCACTGTTTATCCATCGAGGTGAAAAAAGGAAAAATCTCATTGATTAATTAGGGTGATACCTCGGTAATTGCTAGATCTAATGATTATGTTTCAAGAAATCTACTGGAATCGGCAATTATACAAATCACTAATAAAAACAACCTAAATCTTAGTCTGGGAATGTACCATTTGGACCCATATATTTGTAAGATGGTTATGAAGGACCTTAAAATAAATGAATAACTATTAAATTAGTCCCACATGTCATATAGTTATTATTTCTTTCTCTCTCTCTCTCTCTCTCTCTCTCTCTCTCTCTCTCTCTCTCTCTCTCTCTCTCTCTCTCTCTCTCTCTGTCTCTCTCTCGCTCTCTCTCTCTGTCTCTGTCTCTGTCTCTCTCTCTCTCTTTCTGTCTTTCTCTCTCTCTCTCTCTGTCTCTGTCTCTCTCTCTCTCTCTCTCTCTCTCTCTGGTTCGATATTTTCTCTCCCTCTTTCTCTTGCTCGATATATATATATATATATATATATATATATATATATATATATATATATATATATATATATATATATATATATATATTTACTAATATATATATATATATATATATATATATCTATATATATATATATATATATATATATATATTTTCTTTCGTCTTTTCATTAATATAATTTTTTTTTTTATTTTTGGGGGGGGGGAAAGGGGGGGTTTGTGTAAAAATTCATGATATTAATTGTATATGCTCCCGTGTTTTTTCAAAATGTACTGTTCTCTGGGAGAATCACTCGTTTACTGCGTGTATCCTTCAAGGTGTGGCTAGCCTCAGGCGGCTCCTCCTTTCTGTACAGTGAAAATCGCCCTTATTGCTTGCTAATCTTGTAGTGTCAGTTTGTATATTAAGCTGTCTTTTGACTATGTTGTTCTCTGTAAAATCAGTTTGCCTCAGTAAAGGGTCAGAACAGGACCGAAAGTACTTGGCAATCTCGCTTTTTCGTTTTTTCCTTCGTGGCAAAAAACCTTTATTTATACATAGCATCACGTTTTATATACTTCGTGATCAAGTTACTCATACATACATATATATATATATATATATATATATATATATATATATATATATATATATATATATTATATGTGTGTGTGTGTTGTGTGTGTTGTGTGATTATCACTTTAGCACGTGATTCATTTATCACACATATCCACAGGTGAAAAATAAGAGACAGGGTGTCTCTTATTTTTTCACTTGTGGATATGTGTGATATATATAAATATATATATATATATCTATATATATATATATATAGATATATATATATAGAGATAGATATATATATATATATATATATATATATATATATATATATATATATATATATATATATATATATATATATATATATATATATATATATATATATAGATATGTATACACACACACACACACACACACACACATATATATATATATATATATATATATATATATATATGTAATATATAGATGTATATATAGGCATAAAGTGGTACAGAAGTACTAGAACAGCTGTCTTCCTACCGAATATAATGTATGTTTACCACCTCCGGCATACCAACCGTAACTTACAGTTCATCTTTAAGAAAGTTCTTCTCAGGGAAGGTGGTAGTTTAAAAATACGGCCCTCAATGAACTCACGCCATTTATACCTGACAGGTATTGTTTACAATCGTCTGTGTCTTTTATTATTATTATATTATCATCAAAATACTAACATTGTAATTCCATGTAAAACATAAACCTAGTTACCTTTTATCCTTTTAATCACGTTATTAATCTTATGCGGATTTTAAAACGTATTTCAAATTGATAAAATTATTATAAATATAGGCTAAACTAACATGAATATATGAAAACGACCCACCTGAAAACTAGTATCTCATTGATTATATGCCTTTTGGTGTCTACATTTTGAATTAAAAACACCTTTAAATGGAACTTCATTTTTCTTTATTATTATATTGACAGCACAAAACTTGATGTAGTAGGTTCAGTGGTGGAAACGCTATTATTTCTATGGAAAAGAACAATAGAGACAATATTTATTAAAATACTAAACTTTGAAGTTCGAATCTTGAAGCGGGAAATCTCTCCATCTTAATTCACCAGTCGTTACTAAATAAAGCAAATAACCTTACTTACAAGTCTTACTTTTACCACGCAAAAAAGAAAGACTTAGGAAAACTTAAGAAGACAAAGGACGTGAAAACTATGTTGACGCTAACCTCGTAAATATGACTAAATTAAGCGCGAAGAAGTTGAGGCAGATGGACAAAGTTTTGAAAGAGATAGGGATCGCGTGCAACATACCAACTACGTAAGTCTAAAATGAGTTCCAAGGTCTAAATATAGTGGGAAGAGTTCAGCCAACCGTTCCCAGTGTACTCTTGACCCCGATTTTCTCGTTTAAAGATTTCAAGGGCCAAATAAGCCTGCTTAATATGTTCCATCTCTTTTCTTTCTCTCAGAGACATTGATTTACTGGAAATTCTTTTGGTAACTGGATTAGGATATGGATGTTCACTTGCGTTACTGGAATTTGGATTAGTGGATTAGTACATTTTTTTTTTTGCCTGGTTTGTCAGTATCTTGGTCAAACAGAGATAAGCAGTATATTTAATATATGTTCTTTTCATTCAAGTTGCGGGAATAGTACTTGATAAATATGGATCCCTCTCTTATAAGCTATACGAATTGTTTGTAGAATTTGTTATGACGGCTGTAGACGCCCCACTATCAATAGATCTAATGCCAAGACTTGAGCAGTGGTACATTTAAATCAAAGAAATATTCAAAGCTTTCAATTAAGTATCTCAGCGGACAAAAACGTCTTTCATTAAAGATATGCGGATATTATGTCTCCTAAAAGGAAAAAGAAATAAGCCGCTGAGTTCCACCTTCGTTTCCTTAATGAAACCTTATATGAAGACCTTTGATGTATTCTTCTCGCGGCCGGGTACCATTATAAAGAGAGATCCATTGTGGACGAACTCGGGTCTGAAAATATGCAGTTGGAACTGCAACAGTTTCTCTCCCATTATTTCCGTTTCATTCATAGACGAAGGGCAAAATCCATTAGCAAATGTTCCCGAAGACGACCACCTAGTCTCACTTCACGGAGTAAAAGAGATCAGAGATAACAATCTCTCTCTCTCTCTCTCTCTCTCTCTCTCTCTCTCTCTCTCTCTCCTCCGTTCTTTGGAGCAGAGGAAGCCCTTTTCCATTGGAGGTGGTAAGGGTTTTGTCTTTTACCTTTTTGTGTCCGGGAACCCCCTCCCCCCGCCCCCCCCCCACTTTTTTTTTTCATCTCTCCCTTTTTTTTATGTGGTCTCTGGCCAACCGTTTCGTTTTGTGCGCGTGCTTTTTCCCCCCCTCTTCGCAACTATTGTTTTAACGTCTTTCATTGTTTTATGACATTTCCACTTTTTATGTGAGATGAAGATTATCAGTGGTAAAAGCCTTGGCACTCATTGGGAGTCCCGGGAAAGAAGAATGAACTTTCATTTAAAGGTCTTTTTAATTAAAAATGTAGACACCGAAATGAAATAATCCATGAGATGCGAGCTTTCAGGTGGAACTTTTTCATATATTCACGTTAGTTTATTATCATTTCATCATCGGTAATTTAACCAGCGTCATCATTTGAAATTCCTGTCGCTCACAGTGATAGAAAATTAACATGAAAGAAAGCTTTCACTACAGTAAGGCCTAAATACCGTATACATAAATAAAGATGTATAAAAACAAACAAATCAGAATATATAAAGGTATTTGTTTAAAATTAGTTCAACATGATAGCTATGATATTACGCTAGAGCCGTATGTTCAGGAATAATAAAATTCCTATTGCAATGTGGTTGAGAAGTTATTTGCCCTTACCTTTGATATTCTTCAGAAGTGTTTATTATATAGTTCTAAATATTTCATTATGTCAATCAATCACACATCTCAGCTGCGGCATTTTATCTTCAAAACTGATTGAATAAATATTAATTCTTACTTCAATGAAAAGTTTTAATAACAAGCTGGACTAAGCTACAAAGCATTTTCTAAGCTATCAACAATCAAGAGTTCAGTATTCCTTTTCCAATAAATTTCATCAGTTTCAAAATTGTCGAGACTGAATTATGCCGTGACCAAATAATTTGACCAAATTATTGGTACAAAAACTTACTCGTGAAATTAGTAACTTTAGAAATTTGGCTGATGAACGTTTTAGTATAAGGTCTGTTAATTCTTGAGCGGAATTTGTTTCTCATATACGTACATCCAAGGATACTATTTAATTTAACACAATTTATATTTCTGTACTAAGCTTCGAAATAGATCTTTCAACAATGTACTTACTATAACACAGTTAGAATCGCCGCCAAATGTAGGTTATCATCTCTGTCTTGTGTAAACCAGTACATTTTACTCTAGAAAAATTCTTATTATTTCTTAGCTCCTCAAATACAAGGAGGATACCCATTAAAGACAGGAAACCCGCCAACATTATACATTATTCATATACATCCCTCCTCAATGTCCATTTCTCTTCTTAAGATACTAAATCCTCTTCCTTCGAGATATAGAATCTTGTTTCCATTTTATGAAGATGAGCTGGATTGAACAGAATATCAAATTATTTCTCAAAGACCCTTTACATCTTTTCAGAATGTTGTAGCAAGACGTGCAAAATATTATCAAGTAGCTAAATCATATTTAACGACATGGCGTTTCTTATCACGACTCATTTCCTCCTCTCTTTGCGTTTTTCAGCAGCTTTATTCCACGTTATTTTACCAACTTACTTTTACTGACACTTCCCATCTCTTGCTGTCTACCTCGCGGCTTCCGTTCGGAATCCCTAGATTGTCATTATCTGCTTCTTTGTTGGAACCATCTTCCTACCAATCAGGTGCTCTGGTATTTTCTAATATTCCACCGTCAGATGAAGACTTCCCCTTCCCATCATTCAGGGGGTCCTGTTATTAGGGGAAAGTGGAGCAAATAGCTACTTCCTCCCGAGTACTTTCTTGGGAACCTACAGGTGCCACGCTTGTACGGCCTCATAATGCACCGTTGTATCTTCTTGTTCATCATCGCCTTCATACTTTTGTTTCCATATTCTTCATGGCTTTCAATAGATTTGTTCATAACAGAATTGCATATCGGGTCGTTTTCTTGCTGTTTGATTTGCTTCATCATGATTTTAGTTATTCATCAATGTCTTATGAAATGTTTTGAAATGCAATATTTTTGCTGTTTGGTGTGTCTGCATTATCTGCATTCGGATGCAGGTTCGAATCCTTCAACGGGCGTCAGAATTCCTTCAAACTCAATCATTTGTGCCTTATTCCTATCTTATTTAAAGAGAGCTATGTGTTATTCTGCAATTTTTATGCGTTTGTAAGTTGATTTCGAATAGTAACAGATATATTGAAATACTGTCGCACATGTATTTTTAAAAGTTAACAACTGTACATTAGATGTTCCATGCCACTTAAAATGTTCAGCAGGCAGAAGTTCAGTGACAACTTTGAAACGTCATATTAGTTTTACTTTTATCTTACTCCCAATATGCAAATTAACATATGTAAAACTACAAATTTATGTCAAATGTGGGTTGCTAAAGTCAGTATTTTTTAGCATAGTAAATGAACTGGCATCCTTCCTCTGCCCTTGATAATTGCCATTTCACAAAGGCTTACATTTATAAGTAAGACAAAGTAACTTCCTCGAAAAAGCTTCAACATAACTCAACCTTTTTAATTCCAAAATAAAACGAAGCAAATATAAACTATCCGATGAAGTAGTTCCGCAAATGCCAAAATAAATGTCAGAATACAAATAAGCGAGCCTACCAAAGTCAAAATTCCCAATTCAGGAAGAAAGCTCCGAGAAACGATCAATAGACACAAAAGTACCGACTTCCTGACTCGCAACGTTTGAACACCAGAAGAACCTGCACGCTCGTTTATTGTCTATAAAAGACCACATCAACAGGGCAGTTTGTAGTGGATGTTGACTTTATGTGTTGCGCCTTTTTTGTTATTGGTCTCCGAGAACCTGAAGGACTGTCGGCCTGATCTCCTTTTATCCTCAAGCAACCTTCTGCGAATCAAGTTTCATCGGAGGAACGGAATGGCTTTGTTAACAGAGACGCAAGAAACTTATGCTGAACTATGTTTGCACGAATTCTCATTACCAGCTGCAGTCCTTTTGTTTCTTTGCATCGTAGATGATCAGATAATTGTAAGAGTCATCCCGATTTGTTTAACAATGGCGACTCCTTTCGTTGTCGGTAAAATCACCAAGGCTGATCGGTAAGTGTTCTCATTTCCCAACCAGATGCTCTGGTCGATTGGATAATATCTTTTATGTGATGGTGTAATCGATGCTCAGTGAAGAAAGAACGCAAATGATGCATCCAGGTTTGATAAAGCTGTAAATAATTAATAATTAAGAAGAAACATTCTAGTCTCCCTGCAGCGATTGTGATAACAATTCATGAAGTCCTAGACATATTTGATATCGTCTGATGTTATTTCATTGTTGATGTCTTGCTCAGTTAAAATTAGTACTGTGAAGTACTTTTTTTTCTTTATGCAGAGGGATTACATATAAACATTATAAAAAGTAGAAATCGAGTATAAGAGACTGTTAAAGACTTATTGATGATTTCCTGAACTTAAACTCTAAAATTTAATTTACCCTTATGTGATACACTCAAAAACGTGGATAGAGCTCCTTTTAAATTGCACATGTGATATTGATTAAATTTCTAAGCAATCTTGGTTCACTTTCAGTTACTATTGCTTCCTGTAAATTTAAAATCAGCAAGGGTTCACCTTTTTTTTTTTATTTGCCTCGCATTTAGAAAGTCTAACAATAGAGACAATATATAAATCTATTGGGATTTTTCCGCAGATCGCGTATACAGGTTTACAGAAGTAGAAGACCCCTTCTTTGCTGGGTTTCGTGTCCTTTCCACATTTGTCGGTTCTCATCCGAAGTCTGCCGATTCTCTTTTGATAAAATCCTAAGTAAACGAATCCTAATCTTACATTATAACATTCCTACCACAAGACTTAAAGCCTTCAGTTTACAGGTACAAAGCCCAATGATGCATATGAAAGAGAAAAAAAAGGTTTTTTTTTTAGGGTTCAAACGTACCCTTGAAATAGTTTTGAGGAAGAGAAAAGAAGTTGTGGTAGAAATTTGCTTTCCACCTTTTCATCTAGCTGCTGGAGGCACAAGGAAAGTGAAAAATTTGCACCGGGTATTTTCTTTGACATGCAGAAATTCACGACTCGAAACACTGAAAACTCGAGACATCTTATATTCCAGTCGTGTATTCAGAATAGAAACACTGCACAACTTTTCCAGTTCATTATGATGTTCCTATTTTTATTCATGTATTCATTTTGAGTTTCGGGGAGGATAAATCTAATTCAGCGGGTCCTTCGCACAATGATTTATCACTGAAAGCCAGGCAAGGACTTAAGAAATGTTATGGTGAGAACATGCGTCGAGTGAATCTTGAAAAGCACAATGTTCTTGATATCTTTATAATAAACTATAAATGTTTAACCAAAGGGAATTTCAATATTTGTATAGGAAGACATGTACACGATATATTGCTTTCAATAGCATGCTAAAAACAAAAATTTACATGCTGAAAAAATACGAGAGGGAACTCGAACTGAAGAATGTGATTAGATATCCATGCCCCTTAATTTTACAGTAAGATCATGCAATTATCTTGAGTAAGCAACTAAGAAAATAAAGAGACAATTTGCTGTCATCGTATTACAATATTAATTTAGCCAAGAAATAAGGTAAAATAGAGAAAAGAAAATCGTTAGGTGTTGTACGTAATGATAGCTTCCAAAGGCCTCTTGATGACATTATAGCCGTAAGGTTATTCATTATACTGGATAAGGGTACAGGTATCTAGGAAAAACATTAGCAATATCGTGCGCTGTATTTAAGATAAACTCATTACAATGTTCCAACGTTTAACCGATTTATTAGGCCGTGAGTAAGGATCCCTCCCTTTGTCGAAGAATAAATAGTATTCTCTCTCTCTCTCTCTCTCTCTCTCTCTCTCTCTCTCTCTCTCATTTTGAAACCGGTTGTACTTGACCCTATCCATAGCTTGACAGTAAACTTGTAGGTGACTAAAATATGGATAGTGGGATTTACATGAGAAAACCAGACCTTTTATTTCAAGAATGAAGTGACTAGTTCACCATCGCCAGCAAATCATGGTGTCGATATTCATAGCAGATACGCATATCTAACAGAACTAAATTTCACGTTAATTTTGGCCGTTGTATATATATGAAAAAAAAAAACCGACACACACACATTATTACGGTATGATGGTTAGGAAGCCACCATTTTAGCTTTATTAACATGAATCTAAATTCGATAGACATATGTAAACATGAGCTGAAATAGAATTTGGCCTTCTCTTGGCTCATCATAACAAGTCATCTTCATCAATATTGTCATCTTCATCATCATCATTTATGATGTTATTATTATTATTTTTTGCAACGGCAGCATGCACTGATAGAATTTTGTCATCTTTATACGAATCCTTGCAATAATACACTAATAAAGTAAAAACAATAAAATAAAGTAAGATAAAGAGGGTGAAATTCTCTCTGCATAAAGCAATTGCATGAAAGACAAAATATTCAACCTCAGATTAAATTTGCATATAGAAAGAATAATAGGCAAGTAATCGGAAAAACGTGAATTGCATATTACAATGAGATGCTCATATCTGTTTATTTATTTCATTTAGAACAAAGAAAGAAGCCAACTGTAAAAGTCCAATAAACCCGAACCGACAAAAAACCTCAAGAGTAAGCCAGTCTAAAAGGTAACTGTCCCTTCCATCCAGGTATTACTGTGCTGTCTGCCCCATTTAACCAGGTATTACTGTGCCGTCTGTCTCTATCCAGGCATTACTGTGGTGACAGTTCCTTTCATCCAGGTATTAATGTACTGCATGGCCCATTTATCAAGAAATTTCATTGGTAACTGTCCCTTTTATCCACGTATTACAGTTCTGTTTGTCCTCTTTATTGCCGTGGTGACTGTCCCTTTTATCCAGGCCTTACTGTGGTGACTGTCCCTTTTACTGGCAATTTCCATTTCAGCACTGATTGACTTCATAGGTCCCAGTTCTTGGCTTTTGGCCTAAATTGTGTATTCTGTTTTAACTTATTCTTGAAATGTGTAGTGTCTGGTGGACACGTGGACAGTGAAAATGTATAAACAAGCAAATATCCAGGTGTTGGTAAGGTACGATACCAATTGGGAATAACAGTTGTGAATAAAGAGTGAGATAGGATTAGTGAAAAGAGAGCAATATATTTATGTGTGTATAACGAATAAGAAGAAACTAATTAAAATTGAAATAAGAAATAACACCTCCCTAAAGATGTCATAAAAAAAAAATCACGAAAAACAGTACTAAAGATGGAATGAGAAGAAGCATAAGGAAAACCTGCATATAGCTAAACAAAGAAGAATAATTTCACCAACTGCTATGCCAGCCTTCTCGACCAACACAAAATGTCTACAACATTAACACTTCGCCGTTTGGTGTTCGCAAACAGTTTAAGTTTAACCTTGTGAAATAACCGATCAAAAATACTTGGGCAGATATTAATTGTGGGGGAAAAACAAATACCTAGAAGAAATTATAATTTATTACAAAATATCAAAGACAAAAATAGTTCCAGAACTGCTGAAAATATAAAAAAGTAATTAAACCAAGTACCCTTGAAAAACCAACAATACACTTGAAACAAAACACCTACACCTTTAACGAAATAAAGCAACATATTCACACCAAAACGTAGAGGGTCCCGAAAGTCGAAGGATTAACGGAAAAGAGGGTGAATATCCTAACAAATTACAGACTAATTAAATCATATCTGTGGCCACTTCTGACTCCTCTTCTCCAAGGACTCTTTTATGGGTCAACAATGCACGGCTCCTCAAAAGATATCACAACAGGCTGGATGAATGAGATCTCCTTCAACACTGCTGCACCCACGAAATAGACATTCTGCTCGTATAATGAGGCTTTAAATAAATAGCTTTCGTTACCTTCTCTAAGCGAGGTCCCTCAGCCTGTTACAATGCCGAGGACGAAGCTGAGGGAATGGAACTGAAGAAAATTCCAATGTCCAAAGTACGTGGCTGGAGAATGTCAAAGTGAAGGGCAGCTGTCAAAATAAATCCTCCAGTCTTCAAGTAATCCAACATCTGTGACACAACTGTAGCAGGGACAGGAATACACTGCCTTCTTGGAGCCTTACACTTTCATAAGTCGTCTCCGTTTCTGCTAAGGACTCCCAAGCACCATAAACCAAAGGAGAGGACAAAACCAGAATCAGGGAAAAATAAACAATAATACTGCGTAAGGCGTGGAGTGAAAACATTACTTAAACAGTTCCAGTTAATGGTAAACTAATACAAAAATTCTACATTTTCCAAGTAAACAAATGAAGCAAAAATGCCATTATCTGACACTACTTAATGACAGAATAAGAATCAGAAGAACATTACTAACGACAGAAGAGGAAGAAAAAGAAGAAGAATAAGAAAAAAAAAGTATGCTGAATGAAGGACTAACAAGAGGATAAAAACTTGCTATACATAACCTGCATACAATGATACTGGATGTAAATATAGATTTTGTTCTTTGATCATGAGGATTTGATCAGAGCACTTTACATTGAAGTATGTTCCATACCCAGGATTTAATTTAGCACTTCCAGTAAGACTTAAAGGGGAAAAAATTATTCGAAAATAAAATCAACAAAGAAAACATGGACAACAGCTGTGCAGAGCTGATTGTATTTTTCACGATCCATGCAAAAGTATGTATGAAAAAGTAGGAACTAAGAACGTTCCATTCTGCAAGGAAATAAACCTTCAATTACTGGAAAATTGTAATGATGCAGCTGAAATGAGAAAATATGAAAGTTTAAAGCAGAGACTTTAGTTATGATGATTAAAATCAATCGAAGCTTTATTGAAATGTTGAGTCAAGTAACAAAATGATGGCAGAAACAAAACAATTTTTTTCTGTTTAGTATAGAAAATGTTTTCAAAGTGATAATGGATACAAGGGGAGTAGAAAACTGTTTTTATTCGATGTTATCATCTTTTTCTTAGAGACTATTTTTTTTTAAGTGGATTCTGATATTCTAAAGTTACTGGTTCAGTTGAAGCCATTTGAATGGCAATATTTATAAAGTTTGAATCGTATGCTATGTAAACCCTTAACAAAAAAAAAGTTATATTACTGTGAAGTTTTCTCGCCTGGAAAATAAATAAGGTTTTGCCTTCAATAATCATCGATTCCGAACTAAACTGAAAAAAGCGTGTAAAAGATGAAGTCTAAAAATGTGAAATGATAAAAAAATACACTTCCCAAACTTTTCAAACAAGTACGTTCATTATTAGAGACTCATCAACTGAATTTCATCACAATGGTCACGGGAAAATTCCTCTGCTTCATTGACCGCAACTTTTTTTTCATAGAATAATGGTATTGCAATTGAATTTCAATTTTTCCTGGTACTGGAAAGCGGTGGCATTATTATTTTGTTGCCATTTACAGTAATAGCCTGTGAGGAAGCATCAGGGTATTTCCATCCACTTCAAAGGTAATGGTTGTATGTTCATGGAATTATCGAATTATCGTGTTTTTTAACTGTGAATAAGAGGAAATTGAAAATAACAATAATGATGATTTACAAAAACGCTATTATAGCTTTCGAACTCTGCGCTAGGCTCATCTTTCATTAATAGCATTACAACCCACTACTGAATATTACTGTGGCTCTTTAATTATATTCCAGTCTCGACACTGAAAAAACTCGTCTCAATGATGATGATAATAATAATCCACAGGAATAATGTGCATTTGTATGACCTTCCTGCATAACCTAGACTTCCTACTCCTTTGGAATTAATACTTGTCACTTGTTTCACATCAGCATACTGCCGATGTGACCATAAGTCATTCCATCAACCACCAAATCATTCTGGCGGCGCTGTGAAGGTCGCTGCTCGTAGTGGAATAGGTCGTAATGAATACCTGTGGCTTGAATTTTTTTTTTTATATCTGTTTAATTTTCATTTACGCTTTATTCGTTTTTATCAGATTATTACTCTTTACTAAGATTTTCTCCTTCGTGAGTGTCTTGGCTTAGTTTGCATGAATTGTGTTTATGCTGAACAACAACATTATAATAATAATAATAATAATGATAACGATAATATATTATTATTATTATTATTATTATTATTATTATTATTATTATTATTATTATTATTATTATTTTGAGTCTATCACAGTCCTCCAATTCGACTGGGTGTTATTCATAGCGTGGGGTTTCGGGTTGCATCCTGCCTCCTTAGGAGTCCATCACTTTTTTCTTACTATGTGCGCCGTTTCTAGGATCGCACTCTTCTGATGTGTCCTGGAGCTACTTCAGCCTCTAGTTTTTCTAGATTCCTTTTCAGGGATTTTGGAATCATGCCTAGTGTTCCTATGATTATGGGTACAATTTCCATTGGTATATCCCATATCCTTCTTATTTCTATTTTCAGGTCTTGATACTTATCCATTTTTTCCCTCTCTTTCTCTTCAACTCTGGTGTCCCATGGTGTTGCGACATCAATGAGTGATACTTTCTTTTTGATTTTGTCAATCAACATCACGTCTGGTCTATTTGCACGTATCACCCTATCTGTTCTGATACCATAGTCCCAGAGGATCTTTGCCTGATCGTTTTCTATCACTCCTTCAGGTTGGTGCTCGTACCACTTATTACTGCAAGTAGCTGATGTTTCTTGCACAGGCTCCAGTGGAGGGCTTTTGCCACTGAATCATGTCTCTTTTTGTACTGGTTCTGTGTAAGTGCCGGACATTCACTTGCTATGTGGTTTATGGTTTCATTTTTCGTATTGCACTTCCTATATATGGGAGAGATGTTATTTCCATCTATCGTTCTTTGAACACATCTGGTTCTTAGGGCTTGATTTTGTGCCGCTGTTATCATTCCTTCAGCTTCCTTCTTGAGCTCTCCCCTCTGTAGCCATTGCCATGTGTCATCGCTGGCTAGTTCTTTAGTCTGTCTCATGTATTGTCCGTGCATTGGTTTGTTGTGCCAGTCCTCTGTTCTGTTTGTCATTCTCCTGTCTCTCTATATTTCTGGGTCTTTGGCTACTTTTGTCAGTCCTTCTTCCCATGCACTCTTGAGCCACTCGTCTTCACTGGTTTTCAGATATTGCCCCAGTGCTCTGTTCTCGATGATGACGCAGTCCTTTATACTTAGTAGTCCTCTCTCCCCTTCCTTTCGTGTTATGTATAGTCTGTCCGTATTTGCTCTTGGTTGTAGTCTTTGTGTATTGTCATATGTTTCCTAGTTTTCTGGTCTATACTGCGGAGTTATGCCCTCGTCCATTCCACTATTCCTGCGCAGTATCTGATTACTGGTACTGCCCATGTGTTTATGGCTTTTATCATATTTCCGGCGTTGAGTTTTGACTTGGGTATCACCTTGAGTCTCTGCATATATTCTTTCCTGGTCGTGTCCTTCATCTCTTGGTGTTTTATATCCCTTCCTTCCATTATTCCCAGGTATTTGTATCCCGTCTCATCTATGCGTTTGATGTTGCTCCCATTTGGTAGCTTTATCCCTTCAGTCCTTGTTACTTTGCCCTTTTGTATGTTGACTAAGGCGCATTTTTCTATTCCAAACTCCACCCTGATGTCCCCAGATACAATCCTTACAGTATGGATTGGGGTATCTATTTCCTTGATGCTCTTACCATACAGCTTGATATCGTCCATGAACATGAGATGGTTAATTCTGTTGCCTCTTTTCTTGAGTTGGTACCCAGCATCCATCTTCTGCAGTACTTTTGTCATGG
The DNA here is from genome assembly GCF_015104395.2 of Macrobrachium nipponense. NCBI lineage: Eukaryota > Metazoa > Arthropoda > Malacostraca > Decapoda > Palaemonidae > Macrobrachium > Macrobrachium nipponense. Next base: position 120,408,427 of record NC_061107.1, read on the forward strand.
GAATCAAGGCTACTACGAGAGTTGTGGGGACAGTGAGTCGTCCTGGAAGATCCTCTCCTGATATTAACCTCTGCTAGTCTTATTCCAGAGCTTGTAGGTATTGTATTCCAGTTGCGCATTGTATTTTTCAGGAAGCTGATGGTGTTTTCCTCTGCCCCATAAATTTTCAGGCATTCTATTATCCATGTGTGGTGTCCATGTCGAGGCTTTCTTACAGTCAATCAATACCATACTTAGGCTGGTTTTCCTTCTCCTACTTTTCTCATTACCATTTTGTCTATCAGGAGCTGGTCTTTGTGCCCCTACTCTTCGTTATGAAGCCTTTCTGTTGGTGTGGGATGGTGTTTTTCTTCTCTATTATTATATTATTATTATTATTATTATTCTTATTATTATTATTAAGAATATAATTGTAATTCGGATAGGTCAGCATACTATATTTTAAAGTCCCATCATGAGGCTTCCCTCTTGCCAGAACCTCGGCGTCTCACATTAATCCTGTGCCTTGAAAAATGGTGATGTTATCGTAAAAAGTTTGGCTCGAGATATGCTGATCAACCCCAACAGTTTTTCGTGGCTTCCAGCGCTCTGTTGTTATTTTTAGAATCTATACCAAAGTTCCTATTCCCGAAAAATAAACTATAGCCGAGTTACCTTAGGGAAATAACATTTTTCATTCCAAGGAAAGTGTGGAACTAGATTTTTTCTGTTCTAAATTTTTTTGCGTTTATGTATGCACATAAAATAGGAAATTTTATTTTTCTATAAATCGGCATGAAGGATAATTCATATATATACATAAATATATATTTACATATATACAAATATATATATATATATATATATATATATATATATATATATATATATATATATATAGTATATATGTGATATATATACACACACACATATATATATCTATATATATATATATTATATATATATATATATATATATATATAATAATTTTACTTGACATATTTGGACCATGGTGAAATACACATTTTCGTGAGAAATCTGATCAAGACAAATGGCAATGATTGATATGTCTTGATACAAAATATATATAAATATATCATTGTGTACACTTATATATCGAAAATTTAATCCATTGGAAAATTAACTACTGTTATTTAAACAAATATCTTAAATAACAATGGAAGAAATCGAACTACGATTATCCAGTGAAAAGATTCCTCAAAAATTATTATTATGCCTTGGCCCTTAATAAAAACAGCATGAATTTTCTACAGAAGCAACAAAGATAACACGTCCATACTATTAGGATGAGCAAAAAACACGAGCAAACTGATTTTTGCAAACTTATAACAAATATCATCATAGACAATTAATTCTCTAAAAATATCCTACTTTTGTACTTGAACAGCAATATACCATATTATATATATATATATATATATATATATATATATATATATATATATATATAGGTCTATATATATATATATATATATATATATCTATATATATATATATATATATATATATATAAAATATGGTATATTGCTGTGATAGAGATTTAAGTCCATTTAAGAACTTTATATATATATATATATATATATATATATATATATATATATATATATATATATATATATATATATATATATATATATATATAGAGAGAGAGAGAGAGAGAGAGAGAGAGAGAGATTGAGAGAGAGAGAGAGAGAGAGAAGAGAGAGAGTGAGAGAGTGGGGCGGCGGGAATTAATAATGACGAAGACTTTCATTCTTGAAGTTTAAAGTTTAAAATATCATGAATTTGTTGTCAATGCATCTTATTTTTTCCTTCCAGGATGCCTTTCTTTGTTAGGATCAACAAGAATATATTAAACACCAGTTACCCAGGTGAGTAAAGGAACAAAAGTTTGTAGTGAGTTACTTCTTATTACACCTTGCAAAATTATCAATAGTTTCTAACTTTTCTATTCTAGAAGATGTTCTGTTTTTACCTGGTGTTTAGAATTAGTGAAGCTTCTTTTCCAATCACTCTTACTTACGTTTCGTCTTTAAATAAAAAGAAGGATTGCTTTTTTAATATGATTTTATTTTCTTCATCACTCATAAATACCTTATTCAGTCATTCTTTATACGGTAGCGGTTATGTGTTTGTCTGTCAGTCTGTTGTATCTCATTTTGTAGAAGGTAGAATATAATAGAAATTAATTTGTCTTTTATTTTCGGTTTGTAAAATTTGAGACGACCTCAACAGCAAGTAAACTGACAAACCGTCCGGTCGCTGTGATAGAGATTTAAGTCCATTTAAGAACTTGATAGATTATGTCAGTGAAATGTTTTCCGGTATTGCTGATCACTTTGTGTGGGATTTGTTGACAGGATTCAGGAGTTAACTAACGTTTAATGAGAGTGACATTTAGCTAGCTTGGCTGAAGAATACAAGTGCCACTCTTTCGTAAAAGTCTCAAGGTTTGACATTTTCGTGAGTTGCAGCTGTGACATTTTGTTGTTGATATTTTTCCTCAAGGGTAATTTTCTCTCTCTCTCTCTCTCTCTCTCTCTCTCTCTCTCTCTCTCTCTGTGTGTGTGTGTGTGTGTGTGTGAAGGTCGTTCGTACCTTGTTTGACAACGTATTTTGGCTGTTATGTATGTCCCAGTTATTAGCAGTGGTTTTGACACTGATTTCTTTGTATTATCTTTAAGGATACATTCTACTATTATGCTGATTCGATATCCAGCCCAGTCTTAATTAATAGTTTCAGCATCGTGTCTTTCTTTGATGGCGGCTCCTCAGCTACTGTGAGAAGTGAATGCTGTCGTACGTAGGTAGATATAACTTCATTTAGAAGCTAATTACGTTCCTTTTAACTAACCCTCGGCCGTTTTTCAACATTTGTGTTTTCAGTAAACTGAAATTAGGAACAAGCCTTCTTCTGCTTGTGAAAGTATATCGAGAAATATAAGACATTTAGAATTATCAATGTCAGGAAACCGAGAATAGAACTTTCACATATAAAGATTCAATATCCTAAATTTTTTTATCACCTAATATTGTAACGAAAATACTAATTGATGTCTAACTGTTTTGTGAGAAGATATTCCTCAATGATATCATGAGCAAATTTGGAAATAGGAGGCCATGTAAATATTTCTATTTCTAATTTATTACTGTGCCGCGATAAAAATACAAGCAGGTCTGTTTTTTATACTAAACCTAGATTAGTTATTACCTCGATGTATAAAACATTCCACAAAATAGCAAGCTACAGATGGTGTCTATTTCCATGGTGAATTTTATGGATGGCAAGCATTCGTTTAATTTACCAAAAAAATTCAAATTTTAATTCCCCAGGAAAACATGTATTATGATGACAACTTTCCTACTGCTTATTATATAATTTGATATAATATTGTTTAATGCAGAGCTTTCAAAGTGTTCCATATACAGTTTGCTTAAAACTAGAGATAAAAGAGTGGGGAATATTACTAATAGACATATTAGATGTCCATTGCTTTCAAGGATTATGAGAAATCATATTATACGAATACGTCCGATGAAGCTTCAATTTTTTCGCTTTGTATGAGCATTAAAATAGTATTACCTTAGGAACTTTTTGGCATTTGTAAATTCGTTGAAACGTCACCACTTCGCAATCAAAAGCTTTTAAAGCAGCTATTTCCGTATTACGAAATAAAGAGTGGAGAAGTCTCGGGTATCGCGTAAACATATGAAATAAATGGCAAAATTCCAGAAATTTTCGTACTATTTATATTAATGAGAAGTAAATTAAAAAATGGTTATAGTAGCATGAATCTTCAAATGGAGAAACAAATCCAGTTATGTAAATGTACATATATTTAAATTTAAAACTTTAAGGATAGCTTTAGGGAATCTGTTTGGTTGAATAGGGTAACCGAACAGATTCCCGAAAGCTGTCCTTAAAGATTTTGAATTTAAATATATGTACATTTACATAAATGTGGATTTCTTTATCCAGTGAGAAGGAACTTTTATATTTGGAAACCATAAATTAGATACATTCTGTATGATGGTTAAACTAGATTACGAGGATGCGATGAAAATGAATACATTCGGTGATATGCTCGAGATATTAAGAGATAAAATTAATATACAAAGAATATTAAAAAATAGAATTAGATATCTAAATTAGAGAAAGAAGTAAGTGTTTATGATAAACAGAATGATTTATAACGATTCGGCTCATGCATAATGGTAATAAAGAATATAGAAGAATATTCTCCGCTCTAATGATTACATGAAACTTTACTGCATGAACAGTGATATATCTCTCACAGATTAGTGAATTTTGAATTCCTCTCCTTAAATACTGGAATTTCGGCGCTCTTTCATTCTGAACGCCAAGGCTTTTACCAGTAATAATCTTCCTTGTACTCTGAAAGAGGCCCGGAAATAAAGAAAATGCCATAAACCAATGTTAGAATTGAAGAGAAAGAAAAAAACACAGAATGAAAAAGGTAGCCGCGAGACTATGATGAAAAAAAGTAAGATAAAAAGAGAAGACAAAACCCTCACCTCCACTGGTAAATGGGTTGCACTTGTTCAAAGAACGTGCGGAAAGAGAAAGGAATTATTATTATCTCTGATCTGTCTTTGCTCTTCGGATGAGACGAGGCGGTCTTTCCTCGGGAACATTTGCTAATGGGTTTTTGCCCTCCGTCTCTGAATAAAATGGAAAAAGTGAGGCAAGAACATTCATCGTTTCGACTGCAGATTCTCAGTGCTGAGTTCGTGACAGGGGATCTTTCTTATCATAAGAGCTCGTAGGGGCATGAATGCATACAAGGATTCATAAACGAAACATATAATCGTGTTCTGTTTCGTTTGCTTGTTGTTAAGTTAATACAGTTATGTCTGTGATAAGATATTATTTCATCAACTAAAATGCATGCTTGAAAGTTCAGAATATTTTTATTATATCTTGCTAATCCCCAAGTTTGTAGGATTAGACCTACAGGATTTTTTTTTCTTCTTTAGAGCAAGGAGATCAAATCATTAGTTAAGATAATATTCGCATGTTAAACTAACTTCATGCAAGAGGAATATAGATTCATGCATACCTTATCACGAATATAAACCTTTATTGAAAAGAATATTTAAAAGTAATTGATGCTAACCAGTATTGGATAAACACGGTACTTTTTATTCCACCTAATGCCGGAAATCGAGTTGCAAGCTGTGGACTTACAGATCTTTTTATATATTGATTTTAGCAACTAACATAATCGAGTTTTTGAAGTGAATTCTCGTAAGCATCATATCTTTGAGATATAATGAGGAAATGAAGTTTCCTCGCCGATGTGATCTCGAAAGGGCAAGATGGAGATTATGCTCTTCAGAAAATATACAGACTTCATGAAAGGAAATACTTGAAATGTCTGTCCTCTTGGATGGAGACACATCTGGCAATTCCTAGACAAGAGTCAAGCATCAAAGACTATGATGATGATGATGACGATGATGATCTTGAATGATCCTTTTTGACAGCATCGGCAGTGGCTCTAATAAGGAAGGAAAGAAATGTGAGACCCTCTTATCGCACGCTCTTCAAACCTTTCAAGGAAGATATTCGGGTCGTGAGTACGCCGAGTACGTTCAGCGGCTCATATTCTTCACTCGAGCTACGACTCAAGAATGGCAGAATAGTGCGTATGATCTTTTGTAAGATGTCTTCTTCGAAATTTAGTAAATGGGCCACGGGAAATTTTCTTATCGTTGGGTACTCAAGGATATTGGCGAGTTTTTATATAATATACAAAATATATTTGTATGAGTTTTCATATAACACTCTGGTTCAGTAAAAACCATGAACTCGTAAGATAAAATAAATGATGACAGATCATTAACGAACCTGACAACATGACGACAGAGCTCGTACGACAGAAAAAAAATAATCGTAAATGGTAAATATTCACACAATATTAAATACACATGGCTTATAGTATATCATGTTAAATATAAAATAAATCACCAGGCCTTGATATGAACATTATTTTAGCACACTGTTCCTTGCAATCTCTGTTCTTCCTTCAGTCCCAAGGAAATATTACCACGTGTAGCACTGGTCAGCAGTGCTGCAGTAAACAAAACTGAAGATATACATGTCGACTATAAAGGCCCCTGGCCAGCGAAGTCAGAATGAAGTTCACCTCGGTGCCATCAGGAACTTCAACCACCTTAACGTGCTGTTTGGAAACACATCAAGCTCAGACAAGTGCTGCCAATAATGCAAATACGCTAGCGATTAAAATTGTATAATCAAGTTTGACTTTACCGGCCTCCATCAAATAATGACATGTGGAGCACCACACTGTCGGATCGCTACGTTTCAAGTAATAGGTAGTACCACAAATGGCACCCGTTCCATAACGGTGATAACTAGTAGACGCTGTGTTACAGCCATCCCTCAGTAGGCCAAGCACAGAAGATGGAATGTTGTCCCTAGGACAGGACATATGGAACCCCTCACGTTCGTAGATCACAGTGGATGAATTACCAAGCCTGTAACTATATATATGTCCTCAAAATCACGAAAACTCGCCACGCATCAATCCACGTTCCAAGCGAAAGTCCCATTTTGAACTAATTGCAATAGACGCGAGTGAACAGTAATGTCTTCGAAAACAAATGAGTCTAGTTCAAGAACATCGCGCAATTTATATTGTCTTTGTCTTCGCTATATACGACTGTATAGACCAATGGTTCTCAACCAGGTGGAAATCCTCCCCTGGGGGGGCGAATTTCAGAATTTCGGGGAGTGGCGGGGGCGGAGGTGGAGCTGGGGCGGGGTGCGGGGTCGGGGGCGGTGGCGGGTCGGGGCAGGGGGGCGTGGGGTTGGAGGAGGAAGGTTGTGACCAATGATTGGAAGGCTGAAATTGGGTCTAGGTATAGGACATTAGGCAATGTGCATGTGTCCGCGCTAGTAACAGGTCATGCTGGTCATTCTCTCCGCTAGCTCGTGTCTTTGTAACAGTATTTTGTTGCATATTATTATACATGAAATTTTTGAAGCAGACAATTTTGGAAAAGAGGCGGGGGGATGACATTCTGACATATGGTGAAAGGGTGCATTGGCCAATAAAAGTTGAAAACCACAGGAGAGACGTTGTCAGACCTAAATAACAAAACTAATGCTCAATAATTAGATATCTAAGGAACCGTTGAAGCACCAAACCTAATAGGAAAAAGTTGCAACACATACGACTCAAATGGATGAGAAGGATGAAAAAGGAATCGAGACCAAAATCTTATCATTTTCGACCCTAACAGGATTGAAAAGACCACAGATTAGTCTAGTTCAGACAGAACTCATTTCCAGGTTGTGCGGAGAAGATACTCTATTACTTGGCTGAGGTTACTTTACTTATTATGTAGAATTTATTTTCGTATCTTTAGACACTGCCTTTTATCATACGAGTTTCTTACATTTTGATTTGATAATATCATCATTATTTTTCAGACGTCTTGAAGAAGGAAGAATATTTTTACAACTATTCGTCGAGTTAAAGGAGAATATAGTGGCCGAAGGATTGTTCCATTGATATAAGGATTTTGTTATTTATTTTCATTCGGAAATGCCAAATAAATATTAGGTATTCTTTTCACATATTTAATCTGATAAACGCCATAGGCAATTATCTTCCGACTAACTGAGTTCGTTAATTAACATGGGTTAGTTTCTCCATCGATTTAGATTAAAGTTTTCCCTATGCCTATTGTGCATTTCGACCTCGTGCAAGTAATGTATCATTTTAAGTAATATTGTTTTAAGGTAAACGTATCATTTCAAATAAGTTTTGTTTAAGCACTAATTATTTTCGTGGATAGACATAATTTTTTCTGAATATTGCAGCGGGGAGAAATAAAATTGATATATCGATGCATGCAGTTTGTCTCTGGTCCAAATATCAAATTATCTTCCAGAGAATCAAACTATTTGCCTATAAAGCTATGCTATAGTTGGACTTTCAGTCTTAGAAAGCTGAATATCTGAAAGGGCTGGGGAACAATTTTCTTAATATTATTGACATTAATACAGTACTTTACAACACGCCAGCGGCAGTACACTAATTAATGAAAAAAAAGTAATACACAACTTTGGTCATATATCGCTTGGTCACACTATAATGTATAATAAATATTGCACTAGGGATATAGAATTTTCTTTTTTTCTACTATGAGCTAAGATATGATAGAAATAATGATAGGCTTTTTATTTGTTAAGGGCAATTGAGCTTATGATTTTTTGTTTAAAAGATGAAATTGCTTACGCTGCACATTATTGCACAATGCTATCCTGCAAAACGACCTTTATACTGAATGTCCTTGGTATTACAGTTATCATAACGCAATTGTCAACCAAAGGTAACACTTCAATGTAAAACATATATAGAGAGCTTGATGAGGATATGGTTGTAATTTATTAAAACAACTATACTCGCACATCACCCACACTATTTTTCACACGTAATCGTTACCGTATTACACAGACACACACACACACACACACACACTATATATATATATGTATATATATATATATATATATATATATATATATATATATATATATATATATATATATATATATATATATATATAATATACAGACACACACACATATATGATATATGTATATATATATATATATATATATATATATATATATATATATATATATATATACATATATACATATATATGTGTGTGTGTGTGTCTGTGTAAAAAACGACGTAAACCAGAACAAAATAATGGCATACGTCTTCGTTGAGGTGCAATATATTTAAATGGTAAAAACTGTACTTGGAAAATAATTAAGCTGTAACTCAACAAAAGTTAAATGCATTGTACAGTGCGTAAATAATAATAGGTTAAGAGGATATACATCTTTTTTTATGTTGAGGGAAATACAAACAAAATCTAAGTCTCCAGTGGTTCTCAACCTTTTTATTACCACGTCCCCTCTAAGAGATGGTCCTTCACTCCACGGCCCCCTTGCATCTATTTAAGTAAAATTCCCTCCCTGATTTAAAGTAAAAAAAGAAAAAAGAGAGAGAGAGAGAGAGAGAGAGGATGGCTGTTTTTATTCTCTTGGGAATGAACTAGTGAGATACTTGACACTGCTTCCCAGCTACTAGATCTTGAATACATGGCTGAATGTCGGAGAGTGCACAGCGTCAGTCCCCTTCAGCATTCATCCTGTTTCTGCATTTGGTCTTGAGAGCAACGAGCGTGGAAAATACAGCTTCACAAAGATACTACGTGGATTCGAACACACTTAGGATCGGAACGAGTCCCACTAGAGCGGTAGACTATGGGAAACTAATGTTATAAGGTGATACTTTCGCATTTTTTCATAAACTTCCGAATATTAGTTCTTCACTCTTATTAAAAGAATGAATGTTTTTAGAATATTTTCAATTTTCCCCTAGGGCTGGGCGCACCCCTGGAAATTGTTGACGCTCCCCTAGGGGGCGTGTCCCCCATGTTGAGAACCACTGGTACTATAAACATAGTAAGTACGATTAAATTACCTGGAGATACTTAATGAGACGAGAATATTACAAATAAAACACACAATAACCACAAATTATCTAAATAGGCCGGGTTTTACTTTTTCAAGAAAAATGTACATTCATTAAGATATAAAAAATGCTTTAACATGCGTCTATGATTATCTCTCCTAGGCAGAAGCTATAACTACTTCGCAGGTATGTATCAAGGTATAAACCGAAACATAAGCAAAGACACTTATTATAAAAAGTCTATAACAAAAATTCTGTTTTTATGAACATTAAAGTGTTTTCATTTTTCAATTGCGGCAAAATTGTACTTAAAAAAGAAACAACGTTTTAAATTCACGGTAATTCTCAATTAAACAGCGAGTTACAAATAAATGTATATGCAAAATTTGTACTTTTAAAACATTTTAAAAGCTGAGTAATAAATTTACATATTTTTGCGTAGGAAAGCAGCTATTAATGTGCGTCTGTCTTTACAGCTCAAAATACCCACACAGTTTGCAAATTACCTTAATTACGCAGTACCCTTTCAAGTAAAAAATCATATAGCTCTCAGCAAATCGACGTAAGACCAGTAATCAAGATCTCAGTATTGTCACTCACGCACATTGACAGCAAAAAAAAAAAAATTCTTTTAGCGTCGGGCATCTTGTGATACTCACAGAGAGCTCGGCAGAGAAGCTCTTTGCAGCTGAGTCTGTTCTAATTAAAACTTGGAGACCACTTGGAAATAGAAGTTGGTCTCCAGTTTAATGCAGTATATTCCTAGATATTACTTTCCTAGATCCCTTAGTAATACGTATGTTATATATTTCTCTTATAAAACAAAGTGTGGAAAGTTCCAAAGTTTAATTATGTAACAAGAAATACTAGACGTCGTCGCACTCGGTACACAACATTTTACATGTGTGCGTGTGTGTGTACATACATACATTTTATATATAGTATATATATAGATATATATATATATATTATATATATATTAAATATATAATAATATATATAGATATAATATATATATATATATTATATATATATATATATATATATATATATATATATATACTAGGTATATGATGATTAAAAAAAAGTTCTGTAACAACAGAATTCCATCTAATAAAAGGAGCCCATAAAAAACACCAAAACCATAGAGAAAAAGTACTATATTTCAGAGACTGCTGTCTCCCTCTTCAGGTAGATGAATCTACCTGAAGAGGGAGACAGCAGTCTCTGAAATATAGTATTTTTCTCTATATTTTGGTGTTTTTATGGGCTCCTTTTATTAGATATATATATATATATATATATATATATATATATATATATATATATATATATATATATATATATATATATATATATGTGTGTGTGTGTGTGTGTGTGTGTGTGTATATATATATATATATATAAAGAAAAGAGAGAGAGAGAGAGAGAGAGAGAGCGAGAGAGAGAGAGAGAGAGAAGGTCTCTAAATTAATTGAAGTTATTGTTTCCACGTAATAAAGCTACCACAACACTACAAAGTTTTCTGAACAATTCTTGAAATGATTGCTGGCAAATATGAAAGTGAAAATCAATTTCACTCTGAAATTAGGCTTCCATAATCTGCGTCACATTACTAACAACTCACTATGAAGGGTAACTAGGTGAAGTTGAGGTTTAGGGTATCTGAGATATATATAAAGAACCTTAGAGTTGTGTCCCTGTCCCTTAGTGAGCACTACTCCCATTTTGCCCATCCGGCGGTTTCTAATTTTGTCTCAAGCTCTAAGCACAAGCACTTATTTGCCCTGTAGTTTGGTTATACAATCTACAATAGTTGTCAAACTCAGGATGAGCACCAGACAAAATTGGCGTCGTTAACACCAGTAACCAACAGCAAAAATGATTGCCTTTAGTTAATTAGGAGCTGTGTACTAAGAAGGTCTATCTATCCTTTAATATAGTTAAGCAGTGAATCATCCATGGATTATGCCACGTCAATGAATAAGAAAAATTTAGAAACAGCCCCTAGTCACAGGAATATGTGAGTGCTAAGAATTCACTTGTTTGTAAATGCTAAATGTAAACTGTAAATATAAACTGGAATGCAAGAACTCTAAATAAAATTGGAAACAATGGAACAGGCAGAAAACGAGCCACAGAACATGTTACCGAATCACGGAGCAAACGGAAAGGAAGTGACTGAATATTGGTAATATGTGCATTTATTCAGGAAGAACAGGCGGAGGTGGTAGAGAAGTAGTAGGCCCGATCTTAATAATGAAAGTAGGAATGGCATTTACTGACAGGAGAACATTGATTGGTAAACTACTATCATAAAGATTTGAATGAAAACAAAACTTGCCAATTAGCAATCATGATGATAATGGGTTGATATTGAGCTTAAGGCCAGAACCTAAATTTGACGAGAATATGTACAGCAGAGTTGGTGTAAAGATATACCCCATTTGATAGCCAAAGTGTCAAGTAAATTATTTATTGTTGATTTTAAGGTAAAAACCCAGGGTAGTTCCAAGTGTTTTACAAGGTATATGAAAATTCTTATGCCTGCATCAAGGATATAAAGGACGAAACTTCATTGTTAGTTAAGAGTTACAAACTTAACCATCAGCTATCGAGTTACAGATGCACTAACAATACAAATATTTTCATGAAGCCAACAAGATATTATAAGACTAGATTTATATTATTATTGAGACTGATTTTCCCACTGTGGGTGATGTGGGAAGAGGCAAAACATTTTATTTCAAATTTTGATGTTCTTCATTTTCTTATTCTAATAGGAACTGAAAGTAAAATATATTAAGAACAAATGATTATATTAATAGATTCTAGCGTATTTTGTATGCCGTTGAAAAGTTGTGGAAAGACGTCCAAATGAGATTTAAGAAAACGGTGCGAGACAAAAGCTAGAGGCAGATAAAAGCAATACATGCTTCGGCCTGATATTTTTTCAATTGATGAGAAGCCACGAAATCTTTGAGCTAATAGACGAAATAAAGTCATTAACATGATTTTTGAAAGAAACGTTGATATATTTCTAATTTACTTTTGATCTGCTTCATCGTTTGGAACAAAATTTTGTAGTTTAAAGAGTTTTTGTCAGATTTCAGATCAACTGTTAGTTTTCAAACTTAAAAATAGGAGAATGATGCCTGACTCTCCAATGCAATAGTAATAAAAATTGCTGGAAATTATTCCTAAATCTCGAATACAAAAGTACTACAAATCGCGGAAAATGATCCCTGAATTTCCAATTCAACAGTAATAGAGATTGTAGAAAATGATTCCTGAATCTCGAATACCTATAACTTTAATACGAATTGAGGGAAATTATTCCTGAACCTCTAATGTAGCTTTTATACAAATCGCCCCAAACGGGGATTATTTAGTAGAGATATATCAGTTTCCTCACAAAATAGTGAGGGATGTAATCGATATGTTGGCAAGCTTCGGTGACGAATTGAGGGAAAGTAATCTTCGACCATTACCTGAGTACTACTGTGATCGATATGCTGGCGAGCTTTGATGTCAAATGGAGGGAAGTAATCTTTGACCATTACCAAATTGCTATAGGGTATAAAAATAAAAGACCGGATGGATTATCATCGCTGCCGCAGTTCTACCGATATAGCTTTTTAAGGGAAAAGAAATGACCTCGCTTTGTAATAACTAAATGTATTGAAGAGGCTCTTTGGCACTAAACCAGAATTCGTTTACTTTGATTCTACAAAATTACAATAAATTATTGCAGAATATAATAACTATCAATACTGAATTTTTTTAATTTCGCTAAAATTGATAAGATAAGCAAAAGAAGGGTGATTTGAGAAGGCATTGCAAAGGATCATTCAGTAAAAATCCCGAATGATGAAAATGTAGTAAACATGCAAATAAGGCATTCCTGACAGAATGAATTAGTAGTGAAAGTACACACATGCATTCTTATGAGACAAAAGGGACATGTACACCAAGTTATTTTGTATATGATAAGAAATACGCAACAGCTACATAAAATAATTTTATTAATGATGCTTAGAGCAACTAATGTTAGTTTTTGATGACTGCTTCCTTTGTTGCAGTCACCGACATGCAAGAACTCTTCTGGCCGATTCCGCTGTCATTTCACCCAAAAGAACAAATCCTTTCTTTACAAACCTTCGTTGATATTTCCATATCATTTAAACTCTGACACATCCAAAGAACGTCCACTTAGCATACATATCAACAAAGCGCCCTGCATCCCACGCAGCATTTGCAACTAAGCCGGAAACGAAATGCTGAAAGAAATTGTTCTGAGCTTTGCATTTTATTCGCGAGAAATTCAGCAGCATTACAAGTAAGACCTCGTCTTCCATCTGCAATGGAAATGCACAATTTGCCTGTGCTGCTCCTCCCCGCCCTTACCGAAAACCCCTTCCCCAGCCCCACCGTCTTCCCCTCCCTAAATTGGCCGGCGAGCAGTAAAACTTGGGAACGTTTTGTTTCAGGTGGCTTCTTTAAGGTCTTTTTACCTCGCACTTTATTAAGGGGTTAAAGTTTTAATTAAAGACGGAGTTTTCATGGCGACTGGATGTGGGAAAAGTTTTATTAACTTATTAGAATATCTGTTGCGGCTTCTCGGTTGCTGGTTTTTTCTTGTGCTGCTTGAGACTTTGCCTAAATCTTCTCATCGCTGCCAATTTTAAAAGTTGACCAAAGTATTTCTGTTTTAATACTCACGAGGAAACTTGCTCTCCTTTCCTTAGACTTTCTTATATGGTGGTCACTCTTATCAGTGCACGCGCGCAAACTTATAGATTTGATTGGAATTAAGAACTAAAATCATAGTAAATCTCGTCAGCGTAAAGAATAGCGTGTATTTCAAATTACTGTGGTAGTGGACATTGCTAGGAATCTGTGTTATCCGTACCTCATTTCCAAAGAAGTAACTTTTGATCCTTGCTCATTTATTCTGTTTAGCTCAATGCACGTGAACATCCACTTTAATTCAGGTAAAGAAAGTCAAAGAATTTGGATAGTTACAAGAGAAAACTGTTTATTTCAAAATGTTATTGTTCTTAATGCTTCTTCAATTACTAAATTCTTAAGGCGATGGGAATATCTTTGAAACTATTGCTTTATGGTAGTGAATGCAGGTTTTGTTTCCACTGTAAATTTCTCGGTTATAATAAAATGTCTTTTTTTGCCACTCTACTCTTAATGTATTATTTAATGTATAACCAGAATATTTTAATTGCTTGTCGGTACTCCCTAATTATACCTACCTCATTATCATAAATATTCTCAGGGATTCTCTTTACTTGATGTGGCCAGAATACACATGTAGGGTTGGCTCCGTCATTTTCCATTTTCATGGTACATTTAGGTATATATATTAGATACCGGTTTTGATAGAACTACTTACATCCAAGACGACTTCGACTTTTTCATATTGGTCAAAGTGCAGTTTTAGACTTTGGTCTGTTACGAAGTTCTTGCAAATGAAATAAGTCATTCAGATAACAGAGCAGCAGTGGACAACTATTTTTGGTGCTTTTCATGAGCGCGGACTTATTTTTTGTAGTCTTCTGTATAAATTCCTGCATAGCAGTTATGAAATGCAAATAGTGCAAAATTGATGCAGTTATTTGCTCCACTCACAAATTAATTACTATATTGATTAACCATTCTCTTTGTAATTACCACGACTTTTTTGTTTTTAAAGCATTCTCTTTTCTGCCCTCAGAATACCGGTTTTTTATCCTTATCATTCGAAATGAGCAATTGCTCACATGGATTAAGTGTAGATGCCAATTACTTGATAAGGCAAGCTTTCCCAGAATGAAAGCTCATATTCGAAGATGATGGGTGATGGGTGTTTATTTACATTTTTCCCTTTCATCTACTAGTACGCTCAACTCTACTCCCATCATGAGGATATATTATTTTTCCGTGTAATTTTATCAACTATTATGGTCGCAACTCATGCCTAGTTTTGGGACTTCAAACTTTAATTTTCCTCTAGGGACTCTTTTAAATTTGACTTTTTCTGTTCCTCTCTTCTCTCTTTCTTTGTCTCTCTCTCCTCTCTCTCTCTATCTCTCTCTCTCTCTCTCTTTCATTAAGTCATAGTTTGGTGAACGATATTTATTGGGAAAATACTGCAGAATAATTGAGTGATTGCACAGCCCTAAATAACCATCACGCAATTGATGTGAGGTTCCCTGTTATTTCACTCTTTTAGTGTTTTGCTTTTCAGTGAAATAATCAACCTGATGCCTTTTCGTGTAGACTTTCTATACTATTACTTCTAAATTCGTATCAACACAGTAGGATAAACTTTGCCTTGGTCATGAGGGATACTGATTAAAAGTCAATTGAAACAGGACTGAATAGTCTCACCCGGAGTGGTGATATTCTCTGGAGTAAACGATTCTGAAATAAACACCAGCGTCAGAAACTGATTACAAGGCCACGACATCAGCAAATAACCACTAGTACCAGTGGCTCAAACGACAAAAGGTAATATACCTTCCTTCGTAAAGAGTTACGAGTTTTGAATACCTTGATGTTTTGTTAATTGCCAGGACTTATCTAATCAAGCAGTCTTCTTTCAGTGAATGGTTTCTTTCAAGTCAAACGTCAATGGGGATGGTCTTCTTTATGGCAATTTGTAGCCCAGGCACAAAAAGGGGGTGGGTGGTTGGAGGTGGGGGAGGGAGAAAAGAAACAAAAGTGAAGGTCGAAAATTTTAATAAAACCGGAAAGGAAACAAAATTCCAAGAACAGCTATTTGGAAAGCTACCTCAGGCTATTAGAGTAACTGCTCCCTTAACTTATCATTAGTCACAAAAGGGTAAACTTAATACACACTGTTTATTAAATTACCCGACAATATATTGTAATATTGTACTATGCATTAATGAAAATCGACGACTCCCAATATAATTTCCTTTGACGAATGCGTTACCACTTATGAACTGAAATTCTGTATAGTTATAGAGACAGAAAAAATCTATTGGAATTACAGGACTCATACTCTGAGGAAATCAGAAAAATATAAGAGAAGGTCCTTCAGATTTAGAAAACAAATATGAACAGACAGTGAAAAGCCATAACATTTTATATTGGTTTCAGTTCACCCAGTGCACCTCAGCTATTATAGCAAACCATCAGCTAATAATGGTGACAGCAAAAATGATCTCTCTAGCTGACAAGTCCGAACGGCAAAGAATTCCGTCACATTGACCAGGAATCCAATATATTATTTATGGGTCTTGAACTAGATTTTGTCGCTAACATGTATCTAATAAATAGACGTTTACACGTTATGCGTCTTCAACTAAACTTTTTTTTATAGATAAGTATCTAAAAAAAACTAAAACTGTAATGAATTGTTTTGGCACTTCGACTGGTAATCTCAACAAGCAACCGTAATGAATAAGTCATCGGCTCTCTGAAATCTAAACGGTCAATCTCCATTGCATTACAAATTACAAACAGTTTATCAGTTAAGACCAGCAAATTGAATCGTAACGAGAGGATGAGTGAAAAATTACTGATTAAGGCCATATATAATTTGAACCTCTCGCTTTGACTATGGATGGATGATCGACTTGTAATCCTGGAAGAGAACTAATCACCAATTTGAATCAAAAAGGCTTCGAGAATTAAAGGATATAGCCGCTTTCTATCTAAATAAGCATTTCAAATACCTAGATAAAATATCCCAGTTTCATTTTGTAATATTGATTTTGTCCGTCTCTACCCCTTTGCACTATCAATATTCCTTTGGCAAAGTTGTTTTGATCTTTCTGTCATATGTCATATCATCAAGTGCTGCGTGCTATTTAACAGGCCATTAGTAATGATTGATATATCCCGTCAATATAAATGATATGTACAGTCGCTTTTGTAAAGCTTTTGCAATAAATCTGAATCGTCAGAATAGCAGTGCATCCAATATATATATATATATGTTCTTTTTTTTTATACGCTGGCCCTTTTCGATATTAGCTCTGGGTTTTTAACTGGGTGTACATACGTGACTTGATATTTTACAATACAACACTGAATAAAGTGCTAACTTTAATTTGACACATTCCACATTACCTATGTTATATAAATTTTCAGTTGTTTATGTTAGTTATTCAGGATGTTCTAATATGTGTAATTTAGCATATCATCCATGATATTCATTATATTTACTAGTGTGCTAAATCCCTTAAATTTGACCGAAGGCTAAATCATTTGTATTTCCCTCGTTCTTATATCAAGTACATTATGTGGGTTATAAGGAATTAGGCAATGATGAAGAGTCTTTGCCTTGGCTTCATGGTGCAAATGAAAGTAATTGATGGTATGATATATTTTACCTCTAACACAGCTGACGGCAATATAATATACTGAAAAAAGGCAGAATAAATAACGTTCGATCCCTCGGAAAGAAAATTTTAAATAAGCCTCAAAGGAAAATTAATTTCATTTCATTTTAAACGGAAAGTATTGTACAAAAGTGACGTAAACTTTGAGTCCGTGGTTATGGTTCACTGTTTGTCTAACAATCCTCAAATGTGTCGTGGTAAACATATTACCTTCAGTCTACATGTCCCGTTTTTGAGTTGAGAATAGTTTGTTTGTTTGACCAAGTACATAGCTGTATGTATGTAAGTATACCTATGTTTCTATGCATGCGTGTATGTGCATGATGATAAATATGTAAAAATACCCTTCTGAATGTTTGTGCATTTTCTCATTTCTGTCTTTTTTTCCCAACAGAAATATGCATAAGTTATTCATTTATTTTTGTTTATAGTATTATAGTTTATGAATGTTTTACTGAATTTTGACCTATCCGTATATAGTCCATTATTATCATGATCATATAAGTTTAGGCATTTTAAAGAGTCCGAGTCTTTCAGACATTTAAGAACAATGAAAGCCAATACAGTTTCATCTAGTGGTTACTCAAGGAAACTAACTAGAAGAGACAAATCAAATAATGGGCAGCCTGAATGATATTCAGAAATCAAGTAGGATAGTAAGAATATACAATAGACTATTACTATCCATATTGTTGTAAGCAAATAAATCATGGTATCACAATCTAACCCCCTAAAATATTTTGTCGATTGGGTCAAGAAGCCTTAGAAAAAATATTAGGTGTCAGATGACTGGACAGAGTGAGATCTAACGTCAAAGGGGAAATTACGGAAGTTCCATATGCAGATATTAATATTATAAAGGCAGGGAGATGGAGGCTTCTTGGATATGACATTTTAAATCACTCTAGGGAAAGCAGTTTGTGATAGTGTCAGCTGGTCTCCCTCAGGCGCCAGAAGAGTTGGGAGACCCAGACCTACTCATACGAAAACTATGAGACTGGAGGCTGGATATGAACAGGAAGTTGTGAAAGATAAAGTACAGGAAGACTTGGGTGGAATTCCGGAGGGGTGATAACGATAATGAAGATGAAATATAGACTTGAAATTTCAAAGATCATTCTAAAGCTTTTCATTATAGGAATTATATATATTGTTATCGCATTCTGGCAATTTCTGACATCAAAGTATAGCCATTTTTACCAAATGAATTCAATTCTTAATACATTAGTTATATTACGCTAGATATACTGCAGCTAATCACACTGGATAATTCATGGAGTTTTGTATTTGTATACAATATAATAAAAATATATATATATAAAACTATAATATAGAGTATATATATATACAGGATACATATATATAATATATATATATATATATATAATATATATATATATTTACCATATATATATATATATCTATATATATTATATATATATATATATATATATATATATATAGATAGTATATATCTATATTATATGTATATATATATATATATATATATATATATATATATCTATATATATATATATATATGTATATATATATATATATATATATATATATATATATATATATATATATATAAATACATACGTACCTGAATACATACATACAATATATATACATTGGTTTTACAAGAGATTTATTTTGATGTAAAACATATATAACTTTTACTTTCTCACCGCGTCCTTTTGACATTTATTATTTGGATTATGCCTCTTTAATATCTTGTGTTAAATCACAGCTATTGTCTTAAATGACAGAAGCATCATTGTCCTAGCATGAAAAATTATTTTAATCAGGCGCTACACTTACTGTTACACATATATATGTATTACGATCATAGGTAACACGTGAAGATTTGTATATCCTAAGCCAGGAGGAAAAAAAGGAAAAGCAGCAATACCTACCTCCCCTTTCGTGTATTCTCGATACACCTCATCAGGGTATAATATAAAAGAATGGAAAAACAGCTTCCAAATATCTAAGGTAAACATAATTACTAAAAAAAAACTGAAAAAAAGTAAAATACAGAACAACCAAACGGCCCAGTCAAGAAGCAAATGGTCGACAGCCTAGAATTACAATTAAAGGATAAATACTACAAACGGAAATGAAACTACTAATCAATCAATTTCATAGTTAAAAAGTTATCAACAATACATTTCGTAATCCAGTTATCATCTTTCTTTGCCAAAAGTTTTTAAAGTTTATAATCTTAATGTTGTTTTTAGTAACACTAAGTCTGTGGGAACAATTTCAATGAAGAACCCTCCACATTTACAATCAGGTTACCTATACGAAATTCCATGTAGAGAATGTGATAAAAAAAAATATATTGGTTAAAGTGGCAAATTCCTGCCATAAAGATTATAGATATTGTATCCGTGTAGGAAATACATTGAGTGCTCTCTTTCTACATTGAACAGTTTTACTCATGCAAGAAATTGGAAAAAATGCATAGAAAATTTTATTTTATAGAGGTATTACTAAATGAAACATTATAGAATCTAGCATAATAATAAAATAAAAGTCAAGTAGTGTTTTGTTTAGCAACGAACAATATAAATTAGATAACTACCTCACGAAATGTATTGTTGACAACTTTGTAACTATGTAATTGATTGCTTAGTAGTTTCATTTCCGTTTGTAGTAATTATCCTTATGTGTAATTCTAGGTTGTTATAGATTTTACTATTTTCGTTTTTATGTTTACCTCTGATATTTCGAAGCTGTTTTTCATTGTTTTATATCGTACCCTGATGATGTGTATCAAGAATACACGAAAGCACTAGGTACTGCTGCTTTTCATTTTTTTTTTCTGGCTCTTATACGGATACACATCACGTATTCTTTACCAGATTTGGACGCTAAATATATCTTGAAACCGTAGTGGAAGCTACCATCGAAATAATTGCGTAGATTTTGTCGTTTATATTATATGCTATTGTCCACCATTCTCTCCTCAGCGCGGTATAACATATTCCAAGCAGTGTTGCTATAGTACTTGTCCTTAACTACATAAATACGACGCTAGATACTCCTTAAGGTATTTGAAAATGGAGTAGGGATTTCTTTAAGAGTCAGCTGAAGACGTAAACGTTAAAGAGTTCTTTTAAATTTAGTACTTGTTGAGGCATATTACCCGAGTAGAGAAAAGAAAGATTGGAAAATGTTCACAACTCTTGCGGGGTGGAAGTCTTCCAATGAATACTCAATTTCTTGCATACAGATAACTGCTATATTTTGATAAAACAGTGTTATGCTGAGTCGCATACAGTATTAACGAATTCTAATAACACCCAACCCTTCCCCCAATCCCCCCAGCCCCCCCCCCCCCCCCCCCCCCCCCCCCCCCCCTCCCCAATAAAGTAAGAGTCACAATTAGTTGGATATTTTTCCAATAAAAAGAGTAACAAATAATCATGGGTGTCTTTATTGGATTTTTAGAGCTACTTTTGAACTCTGATTCGGTATGTGGGCACAGAAAGGGCAGCACATATAAACCTATAACAAAGGGACAAAAAGACAGGAAAAATTATGTAAGTCAGAAAAAAATGTAAGATATACTGAATATTCTCCACAAAATTGAAAAACTAATTACATGATGGTTGAAGTCATTTAGAAATAGTTGTCTCTGTGCCTTCTTGTTATTGAGGAAAGGTAAACAAACATTACAGTTATTATCTAAATTATATCCTCCTCAGATTTCACATCAAAGGGCACACCATTCTTTAACACTGTTTTGTCATGACGAACATCACGAACTTCTCGTTAGTGTTGCCCTATCATTATCCATCCCAGCATAAAGTTTCGTCGCCTTGGTCACTTAACGGCTTTACTGCCATTGTGTTTGGCGTACCTTTCGAAACGTGTCACTGAGGAAAAAAAGCTAATGGGATGAAGGAAAGTACGGCTTAGTGCTTATGTCATGTCCTCCAAATACAGAATCTGAAACAAGAACATGAGATCTTAATTGTGTTGATAAAAAATGAAGATGAATGTTTTCACTAACTTAAAAAAAATGTTGAAAACCTACAAATTAAGATCTAGTGTCAATTTATTATTGTTACTGCGTCCTGATATCTAACAGTCTCTGATAATAATAAAAATAAGTATATCTTAGTTTTACCAGACCACTGAGCTGATTAACAGCTTTCCTAGGGCTGGCCCGAAGGATTAGATATTTTTACGTAACTAGGAACCCAATTGGATACTAGTAACGGGACCTACAGCTTATTGTGTGATCCGAACCACATTATATCGAGAAATAAATTTATATCACCAGAAATAAATTCCTCTGGTTCCGCGTTGGCCGAGCCGAGAATCGAACTTCGGACCACCGGATTGGTAGCCGAGCGCGAAATCGACTCGTCCAACGTGAACTCTGGTAATGATAGGAATATAGATAATAATAGATATGTTTCAAAGACATGAATTTAGAAGGTATCTAAGACCATTGTGCTCGTCATTTTAATGCAACCAAAGGTTACAAAAACTACATTCACTCCTGAGTTGCCTGTCTCAATAACATAATTGTTAAGCACTGCACTGAGGGATTTCACATTGTTCCCATTTCCGTGTCAATAGGTTCACGTCTATAGTTCTCAGAATGTATCGGGTTCAGTTATCAAATTAGAACGATACGTTTGTATGTAAGATAAAACACACAAACACACACATATATATATAATATATATATATATATATATATATATATATATATATATATATATATATATTTATATATATATATATATATATATATATATATAAATATATATATATATATATATATATATATATATATTATATATGTCTAGTATATATATATATATATATATATATATATATATATATACACCTAAAATGTTTGTATGTTTGTGCGCTATAGAAATCCGAACCACTTGACGGACCCTGACAAATTTTGGCACACGGCCCCTATGTAACTCCAGCAAGTTTACAACTCAAAATGAAACTCCTAACCCGTGACAGACATCAAAACAGACAACTGAATTACAATTTCATTTTTGAAGAAGATTACGTAACCTTTTCCTCAGGCGCTTTATGGGTTACTGGTGATGTTTCGCCTGAGCGCCAAAGGTTTTCCTCCGGGTGTAGTCTGATGTATGATCAACAATAAATCCCCTATAACATCAATTTCTTATCAGAATTGACGTGAATTGTGATCATAATTTCTGGTAATTGTTAATTTAGTTGTTAATTACATCGATAAAATCGAGAAATTAGCAAATGCATAGACATTTAAGTCATATGCAATGAAAAGTTCTCCCACATTGAAAAGAATATTACTTCTTCGTCAGCCAAGTATGTTCGCAACATTGCTGTCCTTGAAATCTTGGTGCGTCTCATATGTGGTTTTATTTAGCATCATCGCAAACACACAGTTTTTACGGTGTGTCTCTCTTTTTTTTTATTTTGTATTTACTTGTCTATGGGTAATGCATCGATCTCTGGCATGTGGAGATTGCAGATTGCTGGGCCAAATTATTTTCTTTTCACTTCTTATCGTTTGTTATTCTTACTGATGCATTGGTATACCTATATCATAAATTTCTTAAGAAGCTTTATCTATGATATATTCTCTAGTCATTCCAGTATCTATACTAGTAGCATCCAGTTTTTAGAGCATTTTTTATGAACTATACTCAGTCAAATTCTTAGCTTGAATATGGAATTTATGATTATCAAGATTCCTTCTACCAGTGGAGAGGGAAACTCTAAGACAAGTTGTCATTATTAAGGAATTGATATATCCAAAAGCATTATGAGGAAAAAAGTGATAGTGTAAATTTGATTAAGTGGTTGACCGAGGTGCTAATTTATGTTCAGATGAGGAAAGGTAGGGTTGTGGTAACATGGTAATTGCATGCGTGTATAAGGAGAAGGATATAGAATTATAGTGGCCATATCCTTACTAAGTATACCTGGGAAGGTGTATGGTAAAATTACGATCCAGAGAGTAAGACAGAGGACACAAGGATGTGATTTCTTAGACTCATAACTTTTACTGGGAAACTCACTTAAAAAAAAAATTGGGTTTATTGTCCGATAACTACCATCACAATTGTATGGCTGTTCCAGGGTAGTTTCTGCTTGAATGTAAGGGCCAATTGATGAGAGAAGCAGGAACCAAAAGCTGAATTCCCGTTTAACTATCGTTGCAATCTCATTTTGATAATAAGGCAAAGGACGTGATGGCAGTAATGAGTAACGCATGCAATAAAACGATTCATAAATGTATGCATAAGCATTACGTTTGATATGGCAGAATAATGCACGCACATCACTGAGGTTTTGTATATTTATGTTGATGACCATTTCTTTATAATCAAGAAAGCATTTTATGGAAAATCCACCATTCTGAAAACTAAGGTGAAAAAGAAACAATGCTTCATACAAAAACTTTATTTGTTTTCTAAACTAAGTTCAGTCCTTTATAGAGAATCATATAGTTGTTCATTTTACAAGAAAAGTATAAACAACTGAATGCATAAATAGTAAACAGTCAAGTAAGTGTACTAAAAATGATTTCAAACTACATTTTACATCTCAAGAATTTCAAAAGCATGTCTCGGTATTAAGATCATCAAGGAAAGCTCAAGACCATGTAATAAATCGGGACAGACGATCTAAATGAGAGAGAGAGAGAGAGAGAGAGAGAGAGAGAGAGAGAGAGAGAGAGAGAGAGAGAGAGAGACGTTGCTCCATTTGTTTATTTGACAGAAGGCTGTAAAATCTTACATGAAATCAACATAGGAGCATAAAATTGAAATAGAAGAAAAAACTTTTTTTTTAAAGCAGAGAATCAAATTCGCCCCTATCTTTACCAACGTTAATAAACTCGGATGTTAGTGTAACAAATAACTCAGAGGATAAGAATTTCCGACCAATGGTAATTATCGACATAATTAAAAGTAACAAAACACTACAACTTGCACAAACCTCATTCAACACAGAAGATGGGATTCATTTCGTAATGTGAAAAAACAAAAATTTAATGTTTATTTTTTGCTTTGATGATCACTTTCCTTCATTTGGCAACCGTCCCGTTTCACTAGCATTTATTTCTAGGCTATTTATGAATTCTGTTTTTAATATAAAATCTTCTTAAACGGTTTTATGAATGATTTAGTTCCTTAAGTCAATATTTGTATAAGTAATGTATATTTGACAAGTTCTCTTCGGAATAATGTACAAAAATACTTCTGTAAAAACTCATGAGAAGGCGATGTATGTCAGCATTATTTTCAATAAAACCACCCATGCCTCAGCGTTATGAGGAACAAGGCGTGATTCGACCTACAGCTTACTCTGGATGCGTGCAAGATTTTCCCCTCACACACAAGTTGTAAACATATATTTCACCACGAAAATTAAAAAAATGTGATGCCCTATTTTATATTGAAATAATTTTTCTCTACTGTTGAACATGCACATTATTTTATTTTTTTACATTTTCATTCTAATTAATAAATCATAAATACCTTATCCAAACATTCCTCTATCTTTAAATGAACGCAAAACACCTTTATCAGACCTTTTTAGGCTCTTCCATAGACCTTTCCTAACACCACCTCCCAACAACAACAATGACAGCAAAGTAGTTTGTAGTCTTACTTCCCGAGTAAGTGCAAATATTATTTTTCTTCTATGCATATGGTAGGCTCTTTGGGAATATATGCTTGAATGAAACATCTCGACATTTAAAAAAAAAGATTAACAGTCATATATAGTTCTGAGGGGAAGGAGGAACTGCAATGGAAAACCACGTGATTTTTCCCTTTAAATCTAGAAGGGGAAGAAGATGGAAGTAAAATGTAAAACGAAAATACAGTGAAGCATAGAAGAAACGTCTATATATACCAAGTACTTTTTGGGCAACAGTAACAATAACAGCTGTATTATCAATCGTAATAGTATTTACAAGAATATTAGAACTAAAACCAGTAGTGGTTTACTATGAGATTCAGGGTCTCTGTAACACGGTTTTTTGGACCTTGCTCCTTGTCAAAGCATCGGATGTAGCTGAAAGTTGACATATTATATTTTACACACACAAATATTATCAGCATTATCAATAACCTAAACCCGATAGTTTTAATTTTTATAGAGTAAAAATGATCTAGCCGACGCCATGGCCAATGATTACGAGCCAAGAGTCGAAAAACATTCATTACGTAAGCAAGGTAAACAAACACCTTTTGACGAAATGTTGCCCCAGCCCATCCACCAGACAGAAACTCCATGGGCTCTGAAACCAAAGACTTTATGAATGGCGGAACGATACATAAATGTGGGTGGGGTATCAGTGCTAGCGTAGTAATACTACTGTAGCAGTAGTGCCGTAATATACATGAATTAAACGTTTAGCCAACTGCTGGGATCCTGAGGATCATTTAGCAACTTCTCACAACTACTCGAGAAATTAGTTTTTTATAGCCAGAAGTTAAATTTCTAATCCAACAATGCCCATGGTAGCTTCAGTGTTATCCTGAATT
The DNA here is from genome assembly GCF_015104395.2 of Macrobrachium nipponense. Taxonomy (NCBI): domain Eukaryota; kingdom Metazoa; phylum Arthropoda; class Malacostraca; order Decapoda; family Palaemonidae; genus Macrobrachium; species Macrobrachium nipponense. Next base: position 120,434,869 of record NC_061107.1, read on the forward strand.
ATAACGAGGCGAAAAGGGTGGATCTCATGAAGTCATCATTCTGACGATAATTATTGGTGAAGGTTTAAAGCCAAATATACTGGTACGGCTATTTTTTTTTTTTTTTCAGTAAATAGGTAGATAGCCAATAAATAAAAATTGCTTGACATTGGATATAGCAGTTATCAAATCAAGCTTGTCTACTATGTTTTTGATAATACCAACTATTCCCTACATCTTGTCAATCTGATTGTGACCTATAAAGTAGACTGTAATTTCTTAGGAAAACTTATTTTGGGAATTAGACTAATAAATCAAAATGCTTTTGTATTTATTAACGTATTTTGTTGTTTTTTTTTCATTATGACAATTATCAGTGGAGAGGTTCCAGAGTTCATAAAGGTGTACTGCTTTGCTTGTATTTAAATTTGTATGTCATTGTTGCAGGAGGTTTGAGCCTTCGTTACGTATAGCCAATCATCCATCGAGAAAGAGGGAAGAAATGCTGTCATAAGTTACGTAACGAGTGCGTTCGAAACCTTTTCTCTGAGTAAGTTGGCCCGTCTTCAAAAAAAGTCACTTTTACATTATAAGTACCAAATTTATTCAACCTACGTAATGCAGAATACAGTCAAAATTTATGTGTTGATATAATATGTATTCTGAAAAAGCGTATATTTATGAAATGCATAGATAAAAAGTTATTGCGAAAAAACCGTGTTACAGAGGCATTAAATCTCATAGTAGGTATGTACATCTTGAGGATAAATATCGAAAATAGTGTGTCGCGCAGTCTTCTTATTAGAGTAAAAAATGTCGTAGTTTGATGCTTCTTCGAAAATATGTGGTTTTTCTCTTCTTATTACGGTTAACAATGGTATTGTTTTCCACACTAAGCATATATCGGAGGCAACAGTAGTTTATTTTCACTAAGTAAGGCGCTCATAAACAAAACAAAACAATATTCTATCTATGATAATGAATATTTCAGACTCACTAAGCATTTCAGGTGCCGTGTTCCAACCTGTTTTCTGCAATGAAATAATTACAAAAGTGTCGGACAAAGTCGGTATTTCGGCTAAGACGTTTGAAACCCCTACCTAATTGGCAAAAATGTGCATTAATGTAATGTTAATGTTGATAATAAGATAATTACAGGAGTAAATTGAGGGTAGAGTAAAGCATGTTAAGCAGGTATACTAACAGAGCTAGAAAAACTTCATCATACAAGTACAAAACCATCATTCACGTATGACGTAATATACTAGAGGCCCGCCCCAAAACGCCTTTGTGAATAAAAGGGTGTATGTACAGTTTTTACGTCCGTCTCCCTGATTTCACACACACTCACACACACACACACACACACACACACACACGGCTTTTTCGATAATTGACATTACATGGCCATGGGAGGTTAACGACCTGTGTCAGAATGAGAATATTATTTGTGTAATATATTGTTCCATGGAGTAAACTTACTTATCCTTCAGCACAGAATCTGCGACACAATTAGAACCACCGAAAACAATTATTATCCTGCTGTTTCATTATTGCGTCGTAAAGTAACGTTCAGATATCACAAATACCATCGCATCCCAATGCCACGATTATTTTCCAAGATCATCGTCTGTTGCTTCACATTTTCTTACAGATTTGTAACAATTCCCAATTAAAAATCAAGGTTTCCCTACAGGGTCAGTGTGAAAAAATTCTCAAAAATCTTTGTTGCCAACAAGAGATGTTATTGTGGAAAGCTTGAAATTTCCAATAGTAATAACGGGTTATATTGGAAATGCGCCTTTTTGGATATTACGGAGTTCGTTTATGGGTAAATTTGTGACAAAGTATAAGATACAAAATTTTCATTTTGAATTCCAGGATTCCGTTCTTTTACATCTAATGTTCCAATTAAACTGATTTAAAACTGCACTTTGTTCACAGTAATATAGGTAAGCTTAGATGTGTAGTATGGACGCGATTTGTTTTCATCTGTCAGTTACGGCTTTTGTATTGGGACAAGGAGGAGTTTTAATCTTTGAAAAACCATTTAAAACGTTTTATTTCCAACATTGTAGTTTTTGTGGACCTTTACATGCTATATAAGTAAAATATAGAATAGTAGCTTTTACGCTCTCAAACACCATAACCTGTTCCTTTAATGCATAGGTATTCAAATACTGAAGCCCACTTACTTTGTATATTCACTTACGTCCCCTGGAAAAGCTGTCTTGCATCCTCGAGGATCTGAACTAAATGGGCCATCACTAAAAACAGCGACACATATAAAGAGCTTTTCTCCTGTCAAACCCTGTTTACACCTCTCCCGTTACCCTTCATTACTTCTACGTCATAATACACGTCACAACTAGCCTCTGTCGGTTATGTCCCTGTGAAATTTAGGTAAGTCTGCCCTTTAATTGCTCTTATAATGACCTTAATAACTCACATTAGGTATCAATGCATATTTGGCATTTACGTCAGGGTTTCAAAAGTCTTTTGCCAAAACACCAGCCTTGGCCGACGCTTCTGTAATATTTTATTGGAGAAAAACAGATGGGCACGGCAGTTGAAATGCTTAGTAGACTCAGAAGCCTACTCTGAAAAAACTCCAGGTACGGAGTACTTTCTGTACATTTCGGGGTCTGACCAATTTCTTTTCGTCAATAAAATCTTATCAAAGCATCGGTTATGGATCCTATTTTGGAAATAGCTATTTGAAGCCACGCCTAATTGGCAAATATAGCATGATGTTTAATGTTGATAAGTTGTGGTACTTATTAAAGTAAACTCAAGGAAATTTAAAGGGAAAACTTAGCTAAATCTAATAAGTTCGTAGATAGGGGCTAGTAAAACGTCAATACTGAAGGCGCTCCCCCCAATTGTCATTGCAGTATGACGTATTTTACTGGACAACCCCGCCCATATAATTTATGAATGAAGACTCAGATTTTGGCAGTAGTTTGAACACACTCAAAGACCCATACTACATTCTCTCTCTCTCTCTCTCTCTCTCTCTCCTCTCTCTCTCTCTCTCTCTCTCTCTAATCTTTTTGATGAGTCATGTCTCAAGTAGAGCACAATAAGGGAAGGGTGGGTATCATATGAGAATATTAATTGTTTAATACAACTCCATCGCTCATTTGTTACCTCGAGTTTTTGTTGCCTCTTCTTATCTCATATGTTCCGGTCCACATGTAAATACATACTTGTTTAGTCCTGTTAAATGAATGTAACCTATCGCGAGTGTCTTCTAGCATCAACTTCCTTAATGCAATAATAAATCCAGTGCTTGGATTTTGTTACTGCATATATATATATATATATATATATATATTATATATATATATATATATATATATATATATATGTGTGTGTGTGTGTGTGTGTGTGTGTGTGTGGGTGTGTGTGTGTGTGTGTGTAATATATATATAATATATATAAGGCTTTCATTCGCTATTTCAGGTCATCGTTCTACACCCGTCAATATCTCTTCATTTTATATTAACTCCACTGTATGCTTATTTTTTATCGATTAATTTCATGAGGTGAATTTTTCTTAGTTCTGTTCCATTTTTTGGTCAGTTCCCTTTTACTTAATTTACTGTCACTAAAGTAGAAAAAGACAAACTCTACTAACAGTCTCGTCTTCTCGCCAAGGCGAGACCCGACGAGTGTGTCGGATACCCTATTCGTTTGTCTTGTAGAAGTAATTAAGGAAGTAGGTCTTTCACTTATTTTCACATTCAACATTCTCAGCATCTTTCTACCTCTGATCTTCTCAGTTGCAAAGGAAACGCCCTGGAGAAGAAGGAATAAAGGAGGAGGTATACTGAAGAGCACGCTAGGACCCAAAAGAAATTAAGCTCTGAGTTTGCCTTCCTCCAGCTTTGCTTTGCTGTGCTTTCGACACATCAGTGAAGATGCTTTGAATAACGAAAAGTAGGAAAGCTGTATATTCATGTGACATATTCAAGATCTTGCTGACTAATTTTGTAGTGCGGAGGATGATGATGATGAAGAAAAGGTGCTCTTAAGTTGACAATGAGATTTCTCACATGTTTTCCTCTTAACGAAGGTAGAAGTTGAGCGAAAAGGCAACATCATCATCCTGCTTAATCCAGCTCAGTGTAATCAAAACTGTGCAACACTACTAATATATGAGAGTCTTGAACAGTTGCATGTAAATGAATTGGACTTCTATGGAATAACAGTAGAAAATACAAATTATACAAATTCTCACGCTAGATGAGCAAAATACCAAATTTTAAGTTATCCTTTATAATATTACTAATACCGTTGTATCTAAATTATGTCCGTTTTACATCCACTATTATATATATATATATATATATATATATATATTATATATATATATATATATATATAGTATATATATATATATATATATATATATATATATATATATATATATATATATATATATATATATATATATATATATCTATATATATATATATATATATATATATATATATATATATATATATATATATATATATATATATATATATACATATATATATATATATATATATATATAATATATATATATACATATATATATACATATATATATATATATATATATATATATAGTATATATATATATATATATATACTATATATATATATATATATCTATATATATATATATATATATATATATATATCTATATATATATATATATATATATATACTATATATATATATATATCTATATATATACATATATATATATATACATATATATATATAAATATATATATATATATATATATCCCTCTGTGAAATATTTTATTCCAAGGGGAATTGTGACTAAAAAGTGCTTCGTCACAGCCAGATTGAAACCACTGCCTGCTTTAGAATATCATACCTGGGACTTTAACCACTCAGACCATCAAGAGGTGTATTTATATATATATATATATATATATATATATATATATATATATATATATATATATATATATTAAATTCAGGCGTTGACTCAAGGAAACAGGCCAATCTACATTATTTCTTTATTCCAATGTTTCGTAATAAGGTTTATTACATCTCGGAATCTGTCAGTTAATTATTGATAAAATTATAAAACAATCTTAAAATTACTAAAAAAAATAAAAGAAAAAACGTAAAAAGATTTTAAATTACCACTATTTAAATTTACCACTATACCGAATATTTGTTGGTAATATTCTCCATTAGAAATTCGGTATGGCCATGGGTACCCTTTATCACCTCCTCCTTTCAAACTTATATATGGAATTTTTTTGAGAGACAACACCTCCCGAATATCACACATACCCCTCCCCTAAAAAATGGTACCGATATGTCAGATGATATCTTAGTAGTATTACCTGGTGCTATCGATGTAAATGATTTACTGTCTAATTGAATAATTTAGTTGCCATCCATAAAATTCACTGTTGAAATTGAAAATAACAATGTCATCCCTTTCCTAGATGTATTAATACATAGAGAATCTTTTCAATGCAAATTTAGTTTTTATAGAAAAACCCACAAATAATTTAACATATGTAACATTATCATTCTGGCCATCATCTTAATATTAAAATTTCAATTTTTTTTTTTCTTCTATGTTCCTACGCTTTTGCTTTGGTATCACGAGTCCATAATATCTGGACCAAGAAATAAAAATATAAAAAGGTAGGAAACGATCTCTGCTACCCACACCTCATTTAATTTATTTATGTTATCAAAAAGCTCACAAAAAGTTTTATAATGTTGCTATTAATGACAAAGAAATGCCTAAAAAATGTACTTAGCTTACCTTATTTTCGTCGATTTGAAACCATAAAATAATATTTAAATCGTTTAATGTTAATGTAGTGATCTCTTATAATAATACCATTAAAGATATGCTTTATATATTATATATATATATATATATATATATATATATATATATATATATATATATATATATATATATATATATATATATATATATATACATGGCTAACAGATAGATAGATATTGTAGGCTGAGTTTATTTGCTATTTTAATTACACATGAAAAAAAATAATATTCACGCCTTCTAAATCAGTTTGATAAGGTTATTCTGAAATGACTGCGGTAAAAGCACAGAAGAATCCCACCCATGAGGCCTATTTCAACGGGTGTCGTCTGTACGAAAATAAGTTCAAATGCATATTTTCAGCAAAAATGTATCCTAACTTAAACTCGCATAACCATAAGCTATCCTAGCTTGACATCTTGAACAAACTGAACGTCTGTGCGCATCTACTTTGTCAAATTACCAAGACCTGCTTGTTCTGATTGAGAGGGGAAAAGTGAGATATTAATCCCTAAATGTTATGTGCTATATAAAAAGAGGGATATATTAACGATATGTTTAGATACCATTGTAATTGTATGTGCTGCTGACATTTCTTAGAATGTAGGGAGTCATTCATTTAACTTCCCATGGAGACACAGGAATGCTGATGCATCCTTTTGAGTAGCATGATGTCAAAATTGCTTCAGTGCAGATCAGTGCCTGTATTGTCGCTATGGGTGCTTGATGCAGAGGTGAATTCTGAAACTGGATACAGGCAGTATCTGGGGCGTGAACAAGTGTGTGAGTTCATACATGTTTGCGAGCTTTTCCCCCATACATATGAGATGTAAGGTAACCAAAGAGAGAGATCCTTACAGAGGCGGCAGAAGCCAATATGGCTTCTGCAAAAGTACTTTTTGAGGGAAGTGATGTGAATACTGTGTTGAATGGGTAAGCATACTTATTTTTGGCCATAAGTGTGGCTTGTCTGTATTTGAATATTTATTTCAAAGATGTTCTATTTCATATGATCTTTTTATTTTAATCTTTTGCTTATTGAGGTGTTCTCCTGTCTTCTAACAGGTGATTCTGAGAAAGGGTAACTGATCTGAGAAAGGGGAACTGTTTCTGAGACAAGGGGGACTGACTTAATTGACATTGGAACTTAAATAATGTGTCATAGTGTTAATATGGAGACTGTTGTGACTTCCAGTTTCATGACTAAGATAATGTTGGTTATTGAAGGAGGAATATGGAGTGGGTTATTTGAGTTCAATCTTTCATTTATTCATTCTGTTAAGAACCTGAGTAATTTAATTTACACTTTGCTTTTAAATAAATATATTATTTTTGTAAGTTCATGTGTCTGATTTAATGGCCTTAGGTAATGGAGAGGGGGGGGGGTGGGGGGTGAGAGGTGATGTGGGGAGAGAAAGAAAGAGAGAGAGAGAGAGAGAGAGAGAGAGATGGATGGAGAGAGAGAGAGAGTTGTTGGGAATGGAGAGAAAAAGAGAGAGATGGATGGAGAGAGAGAGAGAGAGAGGGGGGGGGGGGGGGGGGGGGAGGGGGGGATGTTGCCAGTGTTTTAGACACACGATCCATTGCTACCTTTTAAAATAGAAGAACCAAGATTAGATTCTAATCTTGGTTAGATATGTACAAACAAGTCTGACTCTTTACAACTATTATCCCCAGAATGAAAGACCTTTATTTTTGCAAGGAAGACTGCTTCTTTTATCTCCCAATTCTCTCTCTCTTTCTCTCTCTCTCTCTCTCTCTTTGCACGTTCATGCAAGTGTGAACTTGGCGATATATGCGAGTGCAATTAGAGATAGAGGAATTAATTACCAAACAAGTCAAGTCGGGTTTTACTCTTAAAGTCAAAATATGAAAATAATATGACAGATCACCACAAAACGTGTAATACATGACTCAAGCAACGTCTGAGACTCGACCAAAGAGACAGATTTCCCAACAACTGAATGAAACTCTTGTAGATCAGTCGCCATGAAAACATCCGAGTTTAATTAAAACTTCGGCTCCCTTAAAAAGCGCCGGGTAAGCAGACCTTAAAGAAGCCGCGGGAAACAAAGGGTGCTCGGGTCTTAACTCTCTTCGGGCAATTTGGGAGGATGCGGAGTAGATAGTGAGAAAAGGGTCAGTAGTAGGGAGGACGGAGCCAAAGCAATTAGGGCGTTTCCCTCGAAATAGGGCAGACCGGGTCTTCCTTGTAACACTGGAGAATTTTATCGGGAATAAAATGAAACTCCGGAGCAGTTCCCTCCGTCGTATTGTTGCGGGTCACTTGCAAATGGTAAGAGGGATGCAAAGCAATTTCTTGATTTGTGCTAAAGCTGAGGTTGTATTAATATGCCAAAGTTCTAGTAACATGGACTTTAAAGGAAGTAAGCAGAGCCTGTATGTCTCTATTTAGATGTAGCTTCGTACTGCATCTATACCTCTACAGTGACCATCTTATTTCAGTCACTATCGTGTTCTTAATCTGTAGATATATTATTGCTTTTCGCACTGCGTGGTGTCTTTAGTCTTACAGAATCAACACGCATATTCTTCATTAGGCATTATGCCCCATACCATCATTTTATAAATACTCTCTTGTGATACCGACGCTGCATATTTCTGCTCTTTTCTCTCGAACTTAAGATGTCCCAACGTCGCATATGCAAAGGATATTAAAATACTTTGTCAAGAATCATTACAAAGAAGCTTAAGGTCATCTTAAATAAACAAACCAAGCAAGGAAAAATTCCAAATTCACTTTTGAGTGTCTTGTTCACTACGTCTCTTCTTCAACCGCACAAAGTATCGGTAAACTGAGGAAATCTTTCAAGATTTCTGGAGACTTGTCTCCCCTGAGGAAATTTTTTTATTCTTTTTTTTTCCAGATTATGAATATTGCTCCTCTGTTTGGGCTTCAGGAGCGAAGTCGTCTCTTAAATTATTGGTCAGAAATTTGAGTTCTTTTAGATTAAGTATTCATATTTCCATATTAATCAATACCACAGTCGTTTCACCGAGCGGGCATGCTGTGCAAGATATGTTATAAGATTATCATCCCTTGCTTTCAGATCTTCCCAAATGTGCAATGACCACCCACCACAGTACTAGATATGCATGAAATTCTAACACTGGGATGTTCTTCAGTGAGATTCAATATCACATATTTTCTAGACGTCTTCTCATATCATGACCACATCGTGGAAAGATCTTCCTAATCCCGTTGTTGAAACGTTTTAACTTCAGGAGTTCAAACTTTGTGAACTTGTTTTTTCTTGGCAGGTTAACTTCTTCGTTTATTATTTGTTAGTTTTATTCATTTTCCGTATTTATTTGTCGTATTTGCTGTTATTTATGTAATTTGTTTTCTCTGTTGAATTTCTTTCATAGCTTATACATTAACTCTCAGTTCCCTGTTTATTCTGGGCTGCTTTTCCGATTGGGGCACTTAAGCTATATAAAATTTTGCTAGTGATGTAAAATGCTGTCGGTGATAAACCAATGACCTGGAAACCAAGATGTCTGGACGGGGAAGGAGAGGGGAGCGGTGAAACTGATGGGGATAATATATATACACCAGGGCCATATTCATGTATCTGTGATATATATTTCCGTTTCATTTTATTGTTTTATGTATGGATAATCTTCTTCATTCAGTTTCGCAGAGAAGTTTTTTTATTTGGCTTTCTTGTTTTTATCATTTTTTTTTTTTTTTTATTTTAACTATTAGGTCGTAAATTAAGTTATTCCTTCTAAAGGGTACCACAAGTTGTCTGCCTTTCCAAATACCGACACAGGAAAATAATCACAATAGAATCAGTAAGTTCACTCATGTAATCTAGTCAGAAAGAAAAATTACATTCATTACAACAAATACACAATCAAAAGAATAAGACAAATACCACTACCGAATGCTGTTGACAAATGTTCACATGTCATCCGAACGACATTTCTTCCAAGATTCAAAATGGAGCAAATTCGCAAATTCCAAAACACGACACATCGAAAGTTACATCAGGAAAAGGCTCCCATTGATTTTCGATAAGAGACCGATAATTTTCCTTCACATGACAAGCCAGGACCAAAAAGTCTTCAGAAGAATACCGGATACTTGCGACTTAAGAGCTTATAAAGGTAAATTGTTTTAATATTCGTCAAAAGTATCAGTAAAATCTGGAAGATATTCATATATACTGTTTAATTCTTTGGTAGATAAAAGTGGTTGTTTTGTTATCTGGTGAGAGTCATATATGGTTTAGCCTCTGTTGCATTATTCATTTGTAACATGAGTTTGTGAGTAATGATTGAATGAAGAACGGACTATATATAACCGTGGTTTTGGCAGGTTTATCTTTTGAGAATTATTTTCACCCTAAAACTTTACCAGTTTCATGTAACTGAATAACTCAAAAAATATAAATCACAACTACTTCTACGAAATGTATAGTTGGTAGAGAGAAGAGCAAATAGCGCTCAGCCTTGATTCCAAAGCTGAAAAGATCAATCAATTTATATACCCAAGCAGTATTCAGTACTGATAGCGTTGTATGTCACTTGGATGACATTCCTCTAGCATTTAGAGCAAATATATATAGCAAGCAGTATTCAGTACTGATAGCGTTGTATGTCACTTGGATGACATTTCTCTAGCATTAGAGCAAATCCCTAAATTTCCCGGGAGGAACACGTGGAGACTTGCACAATAAAAAACGTTACTATTGGTTTTCAATAAAAGACCAGAAATATTCTTCCTTACATCAAGCCAATGATCACAAAATGGTCCAGGATACTCTTCTCTTGAAATATCTTATACGAGTTATATTTTTCTTAAAAAGATATAGACATGCCTTTATATACTGTAAATATTCTGCTAAGCTTCGGAATAAAGTCCATAATGAATGAACTTTTTCGTTGAGTAATTGCTTTTGGGGAGAACATGAGCTCATTAAAATCATTTTAATGAGACTTCTAGCGACGTAGAGCTTCTTTCAGTAATGATATCAATTGTTCTGGGTATCACGAATGACGTCACCTTCAAAATCACAGAGGAAAACGTCACGGTTCTTTGGTGAACAACATCTCCAATGGCGATATCCACAGAGAGAAATATTCAGGCCTTTATGGCTATCTTGATCACGCTCTCGGCATTAAAATCAGCTCTTGCGACATTATTAAAGTTTATTACAAACCTCGTCACTGTTGAATTATGCAGTGTCATTTTCGTTAAAAATAGATCGTTTTACATTTCTGGGATCTCCAGTAAAAATTAGTTTAAAGAAATGGTAAAATGCCTGCATGAGCAATATACATGAAATCGGCCAGATATTAAATCATGGAAACTCATGCGCAACGGTAAAAAAAAAAAAAAAAAAAAAAAAAAAAAAAAAAAAAAAAAAAAAAAACACTTTAAGAAATGAAAAAGTATTCTTTGCTATCTTTCGGTACAGATACCAATGAAATCTAAATTATGGGCAGACGCGTTCTTTATTTGACATTATATTTTATTTCGAGAGAAAGAAATTGTAAGGCACATATAGAGAAGGAATGACAATTGCCAGCAGTAAATTTCGACTTCACAAATACGAAACGGGAAACAAAACGAATGGCAAGTTTATTTAAGATAGGAGCTGAATCGTTAATCTTTATTTATATTATATTTATTTTTTATTAGTTTACAAAATTCATAATATTAGCATCAAATATGGTATTAACCAGTGGATTAAAAGTATCAAGGTATTTGCTAATCATCTGAAGCAGAACTACCAGAGCTAAGAATTTCTTGCAGTAACTAAATTTATTTTTTAACAATAATGGTCACTGTGAAATATCACACTACAATGTCAGTGGGGAATATTACTAATAGACATATTAGATGTCCATTGCTTTCAAGGATTATGAGAAATTATATTATACGAATACGTCCGATGAAGCTTCAATCTTTTCGCTTTGTATGAACATTAAAATATAGTATTACCTTTGGAACTTCCTGGCATTTGTAAATTCGTGGAAACGTCACCACTACTTCGCAATCAAAAGCTTTTAAAGCAGCTATTTCCGTATTACGAAAGGGTTATAGTAGCATGAATCTTCAAATGGAGAAACAAATCCAGTTATGTAAATGTACATATATTTAAATTTAAAACTTTAAGGATAGCTTTAGGGAATCTGTTTGGTTGAATAGGGTAACCGAACAGATTCCCGAAAGCTGTCCTTAAAGATTTGTATTTAAATATATGTACATTTACATAAATGTGGATTTGTTTATCCAGTGCGAAATAATTTTTTGTATTTGGAAACCGTAAATTAGATACATTCAGTATGATGGTTAAACTAGATTACGAGGATGCGATGAAAATGAATACATTCTGGTGATATGCTCGAGATATTAAGAGATCAAATTAAATATCAAAAGAATATTAAGAAATAGAACTAGATATCTAAATTAGACAAAGAAGTAAGTGTTTATGATAAACAGAATGATTTATAACGATTCGGCTCATGCATAATGGCAATAAAGAATATAGGAGAATATACTCCGCTCTAATGATTACATGAAACTTTACTGCATGAACAGTGATATATCTCTCACAGATTAGTGAATTTTGAATTACTCTCCTTAAATACTGGAATTTCGGCGCTCTTTCATTCTGAACGCCAAGGCTTTTATCAGTAATAATCTTCCTTGTACTCTGAAAGAGGCCCGGAAATAAAAGAAAATTAAAACAATGTTAGAATTGAAGAGAAAGAAAAAAAAACACAATGAAAAAGGTAGCCGCGAGACTATGATGAAAAAAGGTAAGATAAAAAGAGAAGGACAAAACCCTCACCTCCACTGGTAAATGGGTTGCACTTGTTCAAAGAACGTGCGGAAAGAGAAAGGAATTATTATTATCTCTGATCTGTCTTTGCTCTTCGGATGAGACGAGGCGGTCTTTCCTCGGGAACATTTGCTAATGGGTTTTTGCCCTCCATCTCTGAATAAAATGGAAAAAGTGAGGCAAGAACATTCATCGTTTCGACTGCAGATTCTCAGTGCTGAGTTCGTGACAGGGGATCTTTCTTATCATAAGAGCTCGTAGGGGCATGAATGCATAAAAGGATTCATAAACAAAACATATAATCGTGTTCTGTTTCGTTTGCTTGTTCTTAAGTTAATACAGTTATGTCTGTGATAAGATATTAATTCATCAACTAAAATGCATGCTTGAAAGTTCAGAATATTTTTATTATATCTTGCTAATCCTCAAGTTTGTTAGGATAGACCTAAAGGATTTTTCTTTTTAACTTCTTCTTTAGACCAGGGAGATCAAAAGCATAGTTAAGATAATTATTCGCATGTTAAAACTGACTTCATGCAAGAGAATATAGATTCATGCATACCTTATCACTAATATACTATACCTTTATTGAAAAGAAAATTAAAAAGTAATGATGCTAACCCAGTATTGGATAAAAACACGGTACTTTTTTATTCCACCTAATGCCGGAAATCGAGTGCAAGCTGTGGACTTAACACATCATTTTTATATGATTTTAGCAACTAACATAATCGAGGTTTTGAAGCGATTTTTCTAAACATCATATCTTTGAGATATAATGAGGAAATGAAGTTTCTCGCCGATGTGATTTCGAAAGGGCAAGATGGAGATTATGCTCTTCAAAAAATACAGACTTCCATGAAAGGAAATACTTGAAATGTCGTCCTTTTCGATGGAGACACAATCTGTCATTCCTAGACAAAGAGTCAAGCATCAAAAGACTATGGATGAAGATGATGATGATGATGATCTTGAATGATCCTTTTTGTTTGGACAGCATCGGCAGTGGCTCTAATACGGAAGGAAAGAAATGTTGAGACCCTCTTATCGCACGCTCTTCAAACCTTTCAAGGAAGATATTCGGGTCGTGAGTACGCCCAAGTACGTTTCAGCGGCTCATATTCTTCACCTCGAGCTACGACTCAAGAATGGCAGAATAGTGGGTATGAATCTTTTGTAAGATGTCTTCTTCGAAATTTAGTAAATGGGCAACGGGAAATTTTCTTATCGTTTGGGTACCTTCAAGGATATCGGCGAGTTTTTATACAATATACAAATAATATTTATTTGGATGAGTTTCATATAACACTGGTTCAGTAAAAAACCATGAACTCGGTAAGATAAAATAAATGATGACAGATCATTAACGAACCTGACAACAAGACGACAGAGCTCGTACGACAGAAAAAAAAATCATCGTAAATGGTAAATATTCACACAATATTAAAATGCACATGGCTATAGTATATGATGTTAGTATGCATGATAAATCATACTTCCCATTTGTAACCAAAGCATATATAATGGATACAAATAAATGCAGGCAGAAATTATTACAGTCTTCAATACATAAAAGTGAATGTATTCTGCTGTGACTTTAGAAATATAAAAATAAATCACCAGCCTTTGATATGAAAACATTATTTTAGCACACCGTTCCTTGCCCCCAAATCTCTGTTTTTCTTCATTTTCCAGTCCCAAGGAAATATTACCACGTGGTAGCAATGGTCAGCAAGTGCAGTAACAAAATGGAATACATGTCGACTATAAAGGCCCCTGGCAGTGAAGTCAGAATGAAGTCACCTCGGTGCCATCAGGAACTTCAACCACTTAAGGTGCGGTTAAAAGGAAAAACATCAAGCTCAGACAAGTGCCGCCAATAATCCAAAATACGCTAGCGATTAACATTGGATAATCAAGTTTGAATTATCGGCCCTCCATCAAATTATGACATGTGGAGCACCACCCACTGTCGGATCTCTACGTTTCAGTAATAGGTAGTACCACAAATGGCAACGTTCCATAACGGTGATAACTAGTAGACGCTGTGTTACAGCCATCCCTCAGTAGGCCAAGCACAGAAGATGGAATGTTGTCCTAGGAGAGGACATATGGAACCCTCACGTTCGTAGATCACAGTGGATGAATTACAAGCCTGTAACATATATATATGTCCTCAAAATCACGAAAAACGGCCACGCATCGACCCACCGTTCCAGGTGAAAGTCCCATTTTGAACTAATTGCAATAGACGCGATCGTGAACAGTAATGTCTCCGGAAACAAATGAGTCTATTGGGCTACGTTATAGTTCAAGGACATCGCTCAGTTTAAATTGTATTTGTCTTCCGTTTCATCTACGACTGTAATAGATTTAAATGTTCTCAACCAGGTGGGAATCTTTCCCCTGGGGGGCGGACGGGGGCGGGGATTTCAGAATTTCGGGGGGGGGGGGGGAGGGGGCGGGGGCGGAGGGGTGGAGCTGGGGGCGGGTGATGTTGCGGGGGGCGGGGCTGGGGTGGGGGGTGGGCGGGGGAGGGGCGGTGGGGGGGGGTTGGGGGAGGAAATTGTGACTATGGTGATTGGGGAAGGCTAAAATTGGGTTCTAGGTACAGGGTGGACATCAGGGCAGTGTGCTACTACAGGTCACGCTGGTCATTCTCTCCGCTAGCTCGTGTCTTTGTAACAGTATTTTGTTGCATATTATTATACATGAAACTTTTTGAAGCAGACAATTTTGAAAGGAGGCGGGGGGGGAGACATTCGACCATATGGTGAAAGGGGAGAGACGTTGTCAGTCCTAGATAACAAAAACTAATGCTCAATCATTAAGATATAAGGAAATAACCGTTGAAGCACCAAACCTAATAGGAAAAGGGTTTCCAACACATACGACTCAAATGGATGAGAAGGATGAAAAATCGAGACCAAACTCTTATCATTTCGACCTTAACAGGATTGAAAAGACCCACAGAGTAGTAGTTCAGAAAGAACTCATTTCCAGGTTGCCGGAGAAGATACTCTATGACTGGCTGTTAAAGTAACTGTGATATCCACAAGGTACTGAGGTTACTTTTACTTATTATGTAGAATTTATTTTCGATCTATGGGACACTGCCTTTTATCATACGAGGTTCTACATTTTGATTTAATAATATTATCATTATTTTCAGACGTTTTCTTGAAGAAGGAAGAATATTTTTCCAACTATTGTCGAGTTAAAGGGTAAATATAGTGCCCGAAGGATTTTCCATTGATATAAGGATTGTTGTTTATTTTCATTCGGAAATGCCAAATAAATATTAGGTATTCGTTTCACATATTTAATCTAATAAAAAACGCCATAGGCAATTATCTTCCGACTAAAAACTGAGTTACGTTAATTAACATGGTTTAGTTTCTCATCGATTTTACATAAAAAAGTTCCCCTATTGCTATGTGCATTTCGACCCTCGTGCAAGTAATGTATCATTTTAAGTAATATTGTTTAAGGTAACGTATCATTTCAAATAGGGTGGTTGTTTAAGCAATAATTATTTCGTGGATGGAAATTATTTTTTCGAAATATTGCAGCGGGGAGAAATAAAAATTCATATAATCGATGCATGCAGTTTGTCTCTGGTCCAAATATCAAATTAACTTCCAGAGAATCAACTATTGCCTATAATGCTATGCTATAGTTGGACTTTTCAGCCTTAGAAAGCTGAATATCTGAAGGGCTGGGGAACAATTTCTTAATATTATGGACATTAATACAGTACTTTACAACACGCCAGCGGCAGTATACACCTTCACTAATTAATGAAAACAAGTAATACACAACTTTGGTCATATATCGCTTGGTAACATACAAGTATAATAAATATTACACTAGGGGATATAAAATTTTCTTTTTTTTCTACTATGAGCTAAGATATGATAGAAAAATAATGATAGGCTTTTATTTGTTTAAGGGCAATTGAGTTTATGATTTATTGTTTAAAAAGATGAATGCTTACGCTGCATTATTTTGCACAATGCTATCCTGCAAAACGACGACCTTTTACTGATGTCCTGGTATTACAGTTATCATAACGCAATTGTCAACCAAAGGTAACACTTCAATATAGACCATATAGAGAGCGTGATGAGGATATGGTTGTAATCTATTAAAACAACTATACTGGCACGCACCTATAAACGAACATCACCCCACATATTTTCACACGTAATCGTTACCGTTATTACGCACACACACACACATACACCTCACACACACACCACACACACACACACACACACCAGCTATATATATATATATATATATATATTGTGTGTGTGTGTGTGTGTGTGTGTGTGTGTGTGTGTGTGTGTGCGTGTTTGTGTGTCGTGTGTGTGTGTGTCTGTGTAAAAACAACGTAAACCAGAAAACAAATAATGGCATACGTTTTTCGTTGAGGTGCAAATATATTTAAATGGTAAAAAAACTACTTGGAAAATAATTAAGCTGTTAAATCAGCAAAGTTAAATGCATTGTACAGCGCGTAAAAATAATATAGGTTAGAGGATACATCTTTTTTTATGTTGATGAAAATACAAACAAAATCTAAGTCTCCAGTGGTTCTCAACCTTTTTATTATCACGTCCCCTCTAAGAGATGGGTCCTTCACTCCACGGACCCTTGCATCTATTAAGTAAAAATTCCCTCCCTGAATTAAAGTAAAAAAAAAGATAAAAAAAAAGAGAGAGAGAGAGAGAGAGAGAGAGAGTGAGAGAGAGAGAGAGAGGATGGTCTGTTTTATCCTCTTGGAATGAACTGGTGAGATACTTGACACTGCTTCCAGCTACTAGATCTTGGAATACATGGCTGAATGTCGGAGAGTGCACAGCGTCAGTCCCTTCAGCATTCATCCTGTTTCTGCATTTGGCCTTGAGAGCAACGAGCGTGGAAAATACAGCTTCACAAAGATACTACGTGGATTCGAACATACTTAGGATCGGAACGAGTCCCACTAGAGCGGTAGACTATGAGAAATTAATGTATAGGTGATACTTCGCATTCTTTCATAAACTTCCGAATATTAGTTCTTCACTCTTATTAAAAAGAATCAATGAATGTTTTTAGAATATTTTTCAATTACCCCCTTGGGATGGCGCACCCCCTGGAAATTGTTGACGCTCCCCTAGGGCTAGGCCGCGTCTTCCCCCATGTTGAGAACCACTGGTACGTAAACATAGTAAGTACGATTAAATTACATGAAGTTATTTAGTGAGACGAGAATATCACAAATAAAACACATAACCATAAATGATCTAAATACGCGGGGTCTTACTTTTCAAGAAAAATGTACATTCATTTAGATATAAAAATTTTTTTAACATTGTGTCTATGATTATCTCTCCTAGGCAGAAGCTATAAACTATTTCGCAGGTATGTATCAAGTATAAACCGAAACATAAGCAAAGACACGTATTGCAAAAACAAAAAGTCTTATAACAAAAATTCTGTTTTTATGAACATTAAAGTGGTTTCATTTTTCAATTGCTGCAAAATTGTACTTAAAAAAAAAACAAAAAAAAAACAATGTTTTAAATTCACGGTATTCTCAACTAAAAACAGCGAGTTACAAAATAAATGCATATGCAAAAATTTAATGTACTTTTTAAAACATTTTAAAAGCTGAGTAATAAATTTAACATATTTTGATTGGAATGCAGCTATTAATGCCTCTGTGTTTGTACAGCTCAAAATATCCACACAGTTTGCAAATCACCCTAATTACGCAGTTACCCTTTCAAGTAAAAAATCCTATAGCTCCTCAGCAAAATCGACGTAGGAAACCAGTAATCAAGATCCTCAGTATTGTTCACTCACGTCCATTTGACAGCATAAAGAAAAAAAAAAAAAAACTTTTGTTTAGCGTCGGGAATTTTGTGATACTCCACAGAGAGCTCGGCAGAGAAGCTCTTTGCAGCTGAGTCTGTTCTAATTAAAAAACTTGGAGACCACTTGGAAATAGAAGTTTTAAGCAGTATATTCTAGATATTACTTTCCTAGATCCCTTTAGTAATACGTATGTTATATATTTCTCTTATTAAAACAAAGTGTGGAAAGTTCCAAAGTTTAATTATGTAACAAGAAATACTAGACGTCGTCGCACTGGTACACAACATTTTACATGTGTGTGTGTGTGTGTACATACATTACATTTTAATATATATATATATATATATATATATATATATACATATTATATATATATATATATAATATATATATAATATATATATATATAAAATACATATATATATATATATATATTATATATATATATATATATATAAGAGAGAGAGAGAGAGAGAGACGAGAGAGAGAGAGAGAGAGAAGGCTTTCTATATTAATTGAAGTTATTGTTTCCAAGTAATAAAAGCTACCACAACACTACAAAGGTTTTTCATGACCAAATTCTGAAATAATTTGCTGGCAAATATGAAAGTGAAAATCAATTTCACTGAAAAAATTAGGCTTCCATAATCTGCGTCACATTACAACAACTCACTATGAAGGGATAACTAGGTGACGTGAGGTTTTAGGGTATCTGAGATATATATAAAGAACCTTAGAGTTGTGTCCCTGTCCCTTAGTGAGCACTACTCCCATTTTGCCCATCCGGCGGTTTCTAATTTTGTCTCAAGCTCTAAGCACAAGCACTTATTTGCCTTGTAGTTTGATACCCCCAGACTTTAAGACTGGTTCTACAATCTACAATAGTTGCCAAACTCAGGATGAGCACCAGACAAAATTGGCGTCGTTAACACCAGTAACCAACAGCAAAAATGATTGCCCTTTGTTAATAAGGAGCTGCGTACTAAGAAGGTCTTGTCTATCTTTTTAAATATATAGTTAAAGCAGTGAAAATCCTCCCATGGATTATGCCACGTCAATGAATAAGAAAAATTTGAAACAGCCCCCAGTCACAGGAATATGTGAGTGCTAAGAATTTACTTGTTTGTAAATGCTAAATGTAAACTGTAAATATAAACTGGAATGCAAGAACTCTAAATAAAATTGGAAAAAATGGAACAGGCAGAAAACGAACCACAGAACATGTTACCGAATCACAGAGCAAACGGAAAGGAAGTGACTGAATATTGGTAATATGTGCATTTATTCAGGAAGAACAGGCGGAGGTGGTAGAGAAGTATTATGCCCGATCTTAATAATGATAGTAGGAATGGCATTTACTGACAGGAGAACATTGATTGGTAAACTACTATCATAAAAGATTTGCATGAAAACAAAACTTGTCAATTACCAATCATGATTGATAATGGGTTGCTATTGAGCTTAAGGCCAGAAACCAAATTTGACGAGAATATGTACAGCAGAGTTGTTGTAAAGATATACGTCATTTGATAGCCAAAGTGTCAAGTATTATTATTGTTGATTTTTAGGTAAAAACCCCAAGGTTAGTTCTAAGGTGTTTACAAGGTATATGAAAAATTCTATAGCCTGCATCAAGGATATAAAGGACGAAACTTCATTGTTAGTAAGTGTACAAACTTACCATCAGCTATCGAGTACAGATGCACTAAACAATACAAATATTTTCATGAAGCAAACAAGATATTATAAGACTAGATTTATATTTATTATTGGAGACGATTTTCCCACTGTGGGTGATGTGGGAAGAGGCAAGACATTTTATTTCAAATTTTGATGTTCTTCATTTTCGTTTATTCTAATAGGAACTGAAAGTAAAATATATTAAGAAAAAACTGATTATATTTAATAGATTATAGCGTATTTTCTGCCGTGAAAACGTTGTGGAAAGACGTTTCAAATGAGATTTAAGAAAACAGTGCGAGACAAAAGCTAGAGGCAAATAAAAGCAAATACATGCTTCGGCCTGATTTTTTATTTTTTTCAATTGGTGAGAAAGCCACGAAATCTTTGAGCTAATAGACGAAATAAAGTCATTAAAACATAATTTGAACAGGAACGTTTGATATATTTCTAATTTACTTTTGATCTGCTTCATCGTTTGGAACAAAATTTTGTAGTTTAAAGAGTTTTTGTCAGATTTCAGATCAACTGTTAGTTTTCAAACTTAAAAATAGGAGAATGATGCCTGACTCTCCAATGCAATAGTAATAAAAATTGCTGGAAATTATTCCTAAATCTCGAATACAAAAGTACTACAAATCGCGGAAAATGATCCCTGAATTTCCAATTCAACAGTAATAGAGATTGTAGAAAATGATTCCTGAATCTCGAATACCTATAACTTTAATACGAATTGAGGGAAATTATTCCTGAACCTCTAATGTAGCTTTTATACAAATCGCCCCAAACGGGGATTATTTAGTAGAGATATATCAGTTTCCTCACAAAATAGTGAGGGATGTAATCGATATGTTGGCAAGCTTCGGTGACGAATTGAGGGAAAGTAATCTTCGACCATTACCTGAGTACTACTGTGATCGATATGCTGGCGAGCTTTGATGTCAAATGGAGGGAAGTAATCTTTGACCATTACCAAATTGCTATAGGGTATAAAAATAAAAGACCGGATGGATTATCATCGCTGCCGCAGTTCTACCGATATAGCTTTTTAAGGGAAAAGAAATGACCTCGCTTTGTAATAACTAAATGTATTGAAGAGGCTCTTTGGCACTAAACCAAAAATACGTTAATTGACTCTACAAAATTGCAATAGATTACTTCAGACTATAATAACCATCGATACTGATTTTTTTTTTATTCCCCCGCTAAAATATACAAGATAAGCAAAAGAAGGTGATTTGAGAAGCCATGCAAAGGATCATTCAGTAAAAATCTCGCATAACAAATTGTAGTTAAACATGCAAATAAGGCATTCCTGACAGAATGAATTAGTAGTGAAAGTACACACATGCATTCTTATGAGACAAAAGGGACATGTACACAAAGTTATTTTGTATATGATAAGAAATACGCAACAGCTACATAAAATAATTTTATTAATGATGCTTAGAGCAACTAATGTTAGTTTTTGATGACTGCTTCCTTGTTGCAGTCACCGACATGCAGAACTTTCTTGGCCGATTCCGCTGTCATTTCATCCAAAAGAACAAAATCCTTTCTTTACAAACCTTCGTTGATATTTCCATATCATTTAAACTCTGACACATCCAAAGAACGTCCACTTAGCATACATATCAACAAATCGCCCTGCATCCCACGCAGCATTTGCAACTAAGCCGGAAACGAAATGCTGAAAGAAATTGTTCTGAGCTTTGCATTTTATTCGCGAGAAATTCAGCAGCATTACAAGTAAGACCTCGTCTTCCATCTGCAATGGAATGCACAATTTGCCTGTGCTGCTCCTCCCGCCCTACCGAAAAACCCCTTCCCCAGCCCCCACCGTCTTCCCCTCCCTAAATTGGCCGGCGAGCAGTAAAACTGGGACGTTTGTTTGTTTCAGGTGCTTCTTAAGGTCTTTCACCTCGCTCTTTATTAAGGGGTTAAAGTTTTAATTAAAGACGGAGTTTTCATGGCGAATGGATGTGGGAAAAGTTTTTATTAACTTATAGAAATATCTGTGCGGCTTCTCGGTGGTGGTTTTTTTTCTTGGACTGCTTGAGACTTTGCCATAAACAAAAAAAATTTCTCTATCGCTGCCAATTTTAAAAGTTGACCAAAGTATTTCTGTTTTAATACTCACGAGGAAACTTGCTCTCCTTTCCTTAGACTTTCTTATATGGTGGTCACTCTTATCAGTGCACGCGCGCAAACTTATAGATTTGATTGGAATTAAGAACTAAAATCATAGTAAATCTCGTCAGCGTAAAGAATAGCGTGTATTTCAAATTACTGTGGTAGTGGACATTGCTAGGAATCTGTGTTATCTGTAATTCATTTCCAAAGAAGTAACTTTTGATCCTTGCTCATTTATTCTGTTTTGTTTGTTTTGTATGGTGGTTTTTACGTTGCATGGAACCAGTGGTTATTCAGCAACAGGATCAACGGCTTTACGGTGGACTTCGAACCACGTCGAGAGTGAACTTCTACACCAGAAATAAACACCTCTCTCACTCTCAAACGGAATGGCCGAGAATCGAACCCGCGACCACCAAACCAACCACGCCACGAGGCGCTATTTCATTTCTGTTTAGCTCAGTGCACGTGAACATTCACTTTAATTCAGGCAAAGAAAGTCAAAGAATGTGGATAGTTTCAAGAGAAAATGTTTATTTTAAAATGTTATTGTTCTTAAATGCTCTCAACTACAAAATTCTTAAGGCGATGGGAATATTTGAAACTATTGCTTTAGTATGTAGTTCATCCAGGTTTTTGTTCCACATGTAAATTTTTCTTGGTTATAATAAAATGTCTTTTTTGCCACTCTACTCTTAATGTATTATTTAATGTATAACCGGAATATTTTAATTGCTTGTCGGTACTCCCTAATTATACCTACCTCATTATCATAAATATTCTCAGGGATTCTCTTTACTTGCTGTGGCCAGAATAAACATGTATCAGGCAATCCATAAAGGGTTGGCTACCGTCATTTTCCATTTTCATGATAACAATTTAGGTATCAATATTAGATACCGTTTTGTTATAGAATTACTTACATCCAAGACGACTTCGACTTTCTCATGTGGGTCAAAGTGCAGTTTAGACTTTGGTGGTCTGTTACGAAGTTCTTGCAAATGGAATAAGTCATTTAGGTAACAGAGCAGCAGTGGACAACTGTTTTTGGTGCTTTTCATGAGCGCGGACTTATTTTTTGTAGTCTTCTGTATAACTTTTTTTTTTTTTTTTTTGTTTTTTTTTTTTTTTTTTTTTGCGTGATTGTTGGTCTATCAAATAGCAGTATGAAATGCAAATAGTGCAAAATTGATGCAGTTATTTGCTCCACTCACAAATTAATGACTATATTGATTAACCATTCGCTTTGCAATTACCGCGACTTTTTGTTTTTAAAGCATTCTCTTTTCTGCCCTAGAATAACGGAGAGTTGATAAGTTTAAGTATTTTGGGATCGTTTGTTAACGCTGGAGGAAGTATGGAAGAAGAAGTAAAACATCGGGTTACAGGCGGCTGGAAAAAACTGGAGAGCGGCCTCGGAGTTCTTTGTGACAAAAGAGTGCCGCTTAGGTTAAAAGGAAAATTTCACAAGACGGTGGTAAGAAAACAGCAATGCTGTATGGTCCCCCCCCCCCCCCGGAAACAGCAAGCATGAGAAAAGCAGAGCAGAAGAAGATGGATGTGGCAGAAATGAGAATGCTTAGGTGGATGTCTGGGGTAACAAGAGTGGATAGGATCAGAAATGACTACATAAGGGGGTCAACTAAGTGGTGGAAGTATCAAAGAAAGTGCAGGAGGGGAGGCGAGATGGTATGGACACCTGTGAGGAGAGATGAGGACCACGCGGGGGTGGGAGACATACTATGGGAGTGGAGGTGCAAGGAAGAAGAAAGAGGGGGAGGGAGACCAAGAAAGAGATGGAAGGACGTGTGAGAGGAGATTTACATGAGAAGGGAATTGATGAGGGCAGAAGCGCAAGATAAAAGGAAATAGATGGAAACGGCTTCATCCGAAACGGCGACCCCATATAAAAAATGGGAAAAAAAGCTGGGGGAAGAAGAAGAAGAAGAAGATCCTTATTCATTCAAAATGAGCAATTAGCTCACATGGATTAAGTGGAATGTAAATTGAGAGGAAAACTCGATAACTTAACTAAAATATTGAAATCTCCATATAAAAACTGCAATAAAAAAAGTGCTCATACTGGAATAAGAAAATACCGAGAACTATACCGCAAAGCTGTTGGAAATTGAAATTCAAGCACTTCAGAATTCTAATGATCTTAAATTATAAACTGCCATTCCTGTTCACAGACAGCAGTAAAATTGTAACTGGCAACGAAGTACCTATCATGTTGAAGCTAATGTTCCCAGAATGGTTTCAGGTCATAACGACATACTTCAGTTGCCCTAATTATCAATCTGTATATAGTTGGTCTGTTTACTGCCAAGCTGGCGAGCATTGCCGCTTGTCGAAGCTTTAGTTTTACGCAAGTTAATGTAATGATCGATGACTTTGTAATTACCGCGAGTTTTTTGTTTTTAAAGCATTCTATTTTCTGCCCTCAGAGTACCGATTTTTATTATTATCATTCGAAATGAGCAATTGCTCACGTGGATTAAGTGTAGATGCCAATTACTTAGTAAGGCAAGCTTTCCCAGAATGAAAGCTCTTATTCGAAGATGATGGGTGATGGGTGTTTATTTACATTTTTCCCTTTTATCTACTAGTACGCTCGACTCTACTCCCATCATGAGGATATATTCTTTTTCCGTGTAATTTTATCAACTATTATCGTCGCAATCATGCTCAGTTTTGGGACTCAAACTTTAATTTCCTCTCAGACTATTTATTTGCTTCGCCCATTTTAAAGGAATTGCTTTCTCTCTCTCTCTCTCTCTCTCTCTCTCTCTCTCTCTCTCTCTCTCTCTCTCTCTACATTAAGTCATAGTTTGGTGAAAGATATTTATTGGGAAAATACTGCAGAATAATTGAGTGATTGCACAGCCCTAAATAACCATCACGCAATTGATGTGAGGTTCCCTGTTATTTCACTCTTTTAGTGTTTTGC
The DNA here is from genome assembly GCF_015104395.2 of Macrobrachium nipponense. Taxonomy (NCBI): domain Eukaryota; kingdom Metazoa; phylum Arthropoda; class Malacostraca; order Decapoda; family Palaemonidae; genus Macrobrachium; species Macrobrachium nipponense. The sequence continues at coordinate 120,460,134 of NC_061107.1, forward strand.
TTTTCAGTGAAATAATCAACCTGATGCCTTTTTGTGTAGACTTTCTATACTGTTGCTTCAAAACTCATATCAACACAGTAGGATTAACTTTGCCTTAGTCATGAGGGAAACTGATTAAAATTCAATTGAAACAGGACTGAATAGTCTCACCCGGAGTGGTGATATTCTCTGGAGTAAACGATTCTGAAATAAACACCAGCGTCAGAAACTGATTTACAAGGCCACGGCATCAGCAAATAACCACTAGTACCAGTGGCTCAAACGACAAAAGGTAATATACCTTCCTTCGTAAAGAGTTACGAGTTTTGAATAGCTTGATGTTTTGTTAATTGCCAGACTTATCTAATCAAGCAGCCTTCTTTCAGTGAATGGTTTCTTTCAAGTCAAACGTCAATGGGGATGGTTTTCTTTATGGCAATTTGTAGCCCAGGCACAAAAAAGGGGGTGGGTGGTTGGAGGTGGGGGAGGGAGAAAAGAAACAAAAGTGAAGGTCGAAAATTTTAATAAAACCGGAAAGGAAACTAAATTCCAAAAACAGCTATTTGGAAAGCTACTTCAGGCTATTAGAGTAACTGCTCCCTTAACTTATCATTAGTCACAAAAGGCAAAAATTAATACACACTGTTTATCAAATTAACTGACAATATATTGTACTATGCATTAATGAAAATCGACTCCCAAATATGATTTCCTTTGGTGAATGCGTTACCACCTATGAATTGAAATTTTGTAGAGTTATAGAAACAGAAAAAATCTTATTAGAATTACAGGACTCATACTCTGAGGAAATCAGAAAAAATTTAAGAGAAGGTCCTTCAGATTTAGAAAACAAATATGAACAGACAGTGAAAAGCCATAACATTTTATATTGGTTTCAGTTCACCCAGTGCACCTCAGCTATTAAAGCTAACCATCATGTTGGTGACAGCAAAAATGATATCTCTAGCTGACAAGTCCGAACGGCAAAGAATTCCGTCACATTGACCAGGAATCCAATATATTATTTATGGGTCTTGAACTAGATTTTGAGGCTAATATGTACATAATAAATAGACTTTTACACGTTATGCGTCTTCAACTAAACTTTTTTTTATAGATAAGTATCTAAAAAAGACTAAAACTGTAATGAAATGTTTTGGCACTTCGACTGGTAATCTCAACAAGCAACCGTAATGAATAAGTCATCGGCAATCTGAAATCTAAACGGTCAATCTTCATTGCATTACAAATTACAAACAGTTTATCAGTTAAGACCAGCAAATTGAATCGTAACGAGAGGATGAGTGGAAAATTACTGATTAAGGCCATTTATAATTTGAACCTCTCGCTTTGACTATGGATGGATGATCGACTTGTAATCCTGGAAGAGAACTAATCACCAATTTGAATCAAAACTACCTCGAGAATCAAAATATATAGCCGCTATCTATCTAAATAAGCATTTCAAATACCTAGATAAAATATCCCAGTTTCATTTTGTAATATTGATTTTGTCCGTCTCTACCCCTTTGCACTATCAATATTCCTTTGGCAAAGTTGTTTTGATCTTTCTGTCATATGTCATATCATCAAGTGCTGCGTGCTATTTAACAGGCCATTAGTAATGATTGATATATCCCGTCAATATAAATGATATGTACAGTCGCTTTTGTAAAGCTTTTGCAATAAATCTGAATCGTCAGAATAGCAGTGCATCCAATATATATCTATATATTTTTTTATATACGCAGGCCCTTTTCCAAATAAGCTCTGGGTTTTTAACTGGGTGTACATACGTGACTTGATATTGTACAATACAACACTGGATAAAATGCTAACTTTAATTAGACACATTCCACATTACCTATGTTATATAAATTTTCAGTTGTTCATGTTAGTTATTCAGGATGTTCTAATATGTGTAATTTAGCATATCATCCATGATATTCATTATATTTACTTGTGTGCTAAATCCCTTAAATTTGACTGAAGGCTAAATCAGTTGTATTTCCCTCGTTCCTATATCAAGTACATTATGCGGGATATAAGGAATTAGGCAATGATGAAGACTATTTGCCTTGGCTTCATGGTGCCATTGAAAGTAATTAATGGTATGATATATCTTACCTCTAACACAGATGACGGCAATATAATATACTGAAAAAAGGCAGAATAAATAACGCTCGATCCATCGGAAAGAAAATTTTAAATGAGCCTCAAAGGAAAATTAATTTCGTTTTGTTTTAATCGGAAAGTATTGTACAAAAGTGACGTAAACTTTGAGTCCGTAGTTATGGTTCACTGTTTGTCTAACAATCCTCAAATGTGTCGTGGTAAACATATTACCTTCAGTGTACATGTCCCGTTTCTGAGTTGAGAATAGTTTATTAGTTTGTTTGACCAAGTACATATGACTGTATGTATGTAAGTATACCTATGTTTCTATGCATGCGTGTATGTGCATGATGATAAATATGTAAAAATACCCTTCTGAATGTTTGTGCATTTTCTCATTTCTGTCTTTTTTTTTCCAACAGAAATATGTAATAGGTAATCATTTTATTTTTATAGTATAATAGTTTATGAATGTTTTACTGAATTTTGACCTATCCGTAAATAGTCCATTATTATCATGATCATTATCATTTTAGGCTATTTTAAAGAGTCCGAGTCTTTCAGACATTTAAGAACAATGAAAGCCAATACAGTTTCTCCTAGTGGTAACTCAAGGAAACTAACTAGAAGAGACAAATCAAATAATGGGCAGCCTGAATGAGATTCAGAAATCAAGTAGGATAGTAAGAATATACAATAGACTATTACTATCCATATTGTTGTAAGCAAATAAATCATGGTATCACAATCTAACCCCGTAAAATATTTTGTCGATTGGGTCAAGAAGCCTTAGAAAAAATATTAGGTGTCAGATGACTGGACAGAGTGAGAACTAACGCCAAAGGGGGAATTACGGAAGTTCCATATGCAGATGTTAATATAATAAAGGCAGGGAGATGGTGGCTTCTTGGATATGACATTTTATATCATTCTAGGGAAAGCAGTTTGTGATAGGTCAGCTGGTCTCCCTCAGGCGCCGGAAGAGTTGGGAGACCCAGACCTACTCGTACGAAAACTATGAGACGGGAGGCTGGATATGAACAGGAAGTTTTGAAAGATAAAGTACAGGAAGACTTGGGTGGAATTCCGGAGGGGTGATAACGATAATGAAGATGAAATATAGACTTGAAATTTCAAATATCATTCTAAAGCTTTTCATTATAAGAATTATATATATTGTTATCGCATTCTGGCAATTTCTGACATCAAAGTATAGCCATTTTTACCAACTGAATTCAATTCTTAATACATTAGTTATATTACGTTAAATATACTGCAGCTAATCACACTGGATAATTCATGGAGTTATATAGTTATATATATATATATATATATATATATAATATATATATATATATACGTACATGAATACATACATGAAAACATACATACATACATACATATATAAGCGAATGCCACAGGAAAATGATAGTCAGAAATCCAAGCGCTTCGTCTTTACTCAGACATTGTCAAGGACAATGTCTCAGTAAAGACGAAAGCGCTTGGATTTCTGACTATCATTTTCCTGTGGTATTCGCTTATTTATGAAGTCATGTGCATCTACAGTGATTTTTTAAACATATATACATATATATTGTTTTTACATGAGATTATTTTGCTGTAAAATATATAAACTTTTACTATCTCACCGCGTCCTTTTGACATTTTACTTTTCTGATTATGCCTCTTTAATATCTTGTGCTTGTGTTAAATCACAGCTATTGTTAAAATGACAGAAGCGTTGTTGTCCTAGCATGAAAAATGATTTTAATCAGACCCTACACTTACTGTTCACACATATATATGTACTACGATCACAGGTAACACGTGAAGATTTGTATATCCTAAGCCAGGAGGGAGAAAAATTAAAATCAGCAATACCTAGCGCTTTCGTGTATTCTTGATACACCTCATCAGGGTATAATATAAAAGAATGAAAAACAGCTTCAAAATATCTAAGGTAAACATAAAAACTAAAAAAAAACTACGGCCTAGAATTACAATTAAAGGATAAATACTACAAACGGAAATGAAACTACTAATCAATCAATTTCATAGTTAAAAAGTTATCAACAATACATTTCGTAAGCCAGTTATCTGCCTTGCCAAAAATGTTTAAAGTTTTTAATATTAATGTTGTTTTTAGTAACACAAGGTCTATGAGAACAATTTTAATGAAGAACCCTCCACATTTACAGTGAGGTTACCTATACGAAATTCCATGTAGAGACTGTGATAAAAAAATATATTGGTTAAAGTGGCAAATTGCTGCCATCAAGATTAAATCAACATAGATATTGTATCCGTGTAGGAAATACATTGATTGCTCTCTTTCTACATTGAACAGTTTTAATCATGCAAGAAATTGGAAAAAATGCATAGGAAATTTTATTTTATAGAGGTATTACTAATTGAAACATTATAGAATCTAGCATAATAATAACATAAAAGTGAAGTAGTGTTTTTTTTAGCAACGAACAATATAAATTAGATAACTATCTCACGAAATGTATTGTTGACAACTTTGTAACTATGTAATTGACTGCTTAGTAGTTTCATTTCCGTTTGTAGTTATTATTCCTAAGTGTAATAATAGGTTATTCTAGATTCTACTATTTTCGTTTTTATGTTTACCTCTGATATTTCGATGCTGTTTTTCATTCTTTTATATTGTACCCTGATGAGGTGTATCAAGAATACACGAAAGCACTAGGTACTGCTGCTTTCATTTTTTTTGTTTTTTTTGCAGGCTCTTATACGGATACACATCACGTATTCTTTACCAGATTTGGACGCTAAATATATCTTGAAACCGTAGTGGAAGCTACCATCGAAATAATTGTGTAGATTTTGTCGTTAATGTTATATACTATTGTCTACCATTCTCTCTTCAGCGCGGTATAACATATTCCAACCAGTGTTGCTATAGTACTTGTCCTTAACTACATAAATACAACGCTAAATACCTCCTTAAGGTATTTGAAAATGGAGTAGGGATTTCTTTAAGAGTCAGCTGAAGACGTAAACGTTAAAGATTTCTTTTAAATTTAGTACTTGTTGAGGCATATTATCCGATGTAGAAAGAAAGATTGGAAAATGTTCACAACTCTTGCGGGGAAGAGAGTCTTCCATGAAGACTCAATTTCTTGCATACAGATAACTGCTATATTTTGATAAAACAGTGGTATACTGAGTCGCATACAGTATAAACGAATTCTAATAACACCCAACCCCTTCTCCCATCCCCCCGACCCCCCTCCCCACCAAAAACAGTAAGAGTCACAATTAGTTGGGTATTTTTCAATAAAAAGATTAACAAATAATCATGGGTGTCATCATTGGATTTTTAGAGCTACTTTTGAACTCTGATTCGGTATGTGGGCACAGAAAGGGCAGCACATATAAACCTATAACAAAGGACAAAAAGACAGGAAAAATTATGTAAGTCAGAAAAAAAATGTAAGATATACTGAATGTTCTCCACAAAATTGAAAAAAATAATTACATGATGGTTGAACTTCTGTACAAGTCATTTAGATATAGTTGTCTCTATGCCTTCTTGTTATTGAGGAAAGGTAAACAAACCTTATAGTTATTATCTAAATTATATCCTCCTCAGATTTCACATCAAAGGGCACACCATTCTTTAACACTGCCTTGTCATGATGAACTTCACGAACTTCTCGTTAGTGTTGCCCTATCATTATCCATCCCAGCATAAAGTTTCGTCGCCTTGGTCACTTAACGACTTTACTGCCATTGTGTTTGGCGTACCTTTCGAAACAGTGTCACTGAGGAAAAAATGGGAAGGGATGAAGGAAAGTACTGCTTATGTCATTTCCTCCAAATACAAAATCTGAACAAGAACATGAGTTGTTAATTGTGTTGATAAAAAATGAAGATGAATGTTTCACTAACTTAAAAAAAAAAAAAATTTGAAAACCTACAAATTAAGATCTAGTGTCAATTTATTATTGTTACTGCGTCCTGATATCTAACAGTATCTGATAATAATAAAAATAAGTATATCTTAGTTTTACCAGACCACTAAGCTGATTAACAGCTCTACTAGGGCTGGCCCGAAGGATTAGATATTTTTACGTAACTAGGAACCAATTGAATACCTAGCAACGGGACCTACAGCTTTTTGTGGGATCCGAACCACATTATATCGATAAATAAATTTTTTATCACCAGAAATAAATTCCTCTGGTTCCGCGTTGGCCCAGCCGAGAATCGAACTTCGGACCACCTGATTGGTAGCCAAGCGCGAAATCGACTCGTCCAACGTGGAACTCTGATAATGATAGGAATATAGAATCATAATAGATATGTTTCAAAGACATGAATTTAGAAGGTATCTAAGACCATTGTGCTCGTCATTTTAATACAACCAAAGGTTACAAAAACTACATTCACACCTGAGATGCCGGTTCTCAATAACATAATTGTTCCCATTCCGTGTCAATACGTTCACGTCAATAGTTCTCAGAATGTACCGGGTTCAGTTATCAAATTAGAATGATATCGTTTGTATGTAAGATAAACACACAAACACACACATATATAATTTGTATATATACATATATATATATATATATATATATATATATATATATATATATATATATATATATATATATATATTATTGATATATATATATATATACATATATATACTATATATATATTATATATATATACCTGAATGTTTGTATGTTTGTGCGCTATAGAAATCCGAACCACTTGACGGACACTGACAAATTTTGGCACACGGCCCCTATGTGACTCCAGCAAGTTTACAACTCAAAATGAAACCCCTATCCCGTGACAGACATCAAAACAGACAACTGAATTACATTTTCATTTTTATCAATTGCGTAATCTTTTCCTCAGGGGCTTTATGGGTTACTGGTGATGTTTCGCCTGAGCGCTAAAGGTTTTCCTCCTTGTGTTGTCTGGTGTGTGATCAACAATAAATCCCCTATAACATCAATTTCTTATCAGAATTGACGAGAATTTTGATCATAATTTCTGGTAATTATTAATTTAGTTGTTAATTACTTCGATAAAATCGAGAAATTAGCAAATGCATAGACATTTAAGTTATATACAATGAAAATTTCTCCCACATGGAAAAGAATATTACTTCCACATCAGCCAAGTATGTTCGCAACATTGCTGTCCTTGAAATCTTATTGCATCTCATATGTGGTTTTATTAAGCATCATCGCAATACACACAGTTTTTACGGTGTGTCTCTCTTTTTATTTTGTATTTTACTTGTCTATGGGTCATGCATATTTCTCTGGCATGTGGAGATTGCAGATTGCTAGGCCTAATTATTTTCTTTTCACTTCTCATCGTTTGTTATTCTTACTGATGCATTGGTATAGCTATATCATAGATTTCTTAAGAAGCTTTATCTATGATATATTCTCTAGTCATTCCAGTATCTATACTACTAGCATCCAGTTTTCAGAGCATTTTTTTATGAACTATACTCAGTCAAATTCTTAGGTTGAATATGGATTTTATGATTATCAAGATTCCTTCTACCAGTGGAGAGGGAAACACTAAGACAAGTTGTCATTATTAAGGAATTGATATATCCAAAAGCATTATGAGAAAAAAAGTGATAGTGTAAATTTGATGAAGTGGCTGACCGAGGTGCTAATTTATGTTCAGATGAGGAAAGGTAGGGACGTGGTAACACGGGTAATTGCACGCGTGTAAAGGATGAATGTTATAGAATTATAGTGGCATATCCTTACTAAGTATACCTGGGAAGGTGTATGGTAAAATTACGATCCAGAGAGTAAGACAGAGGACACAAGGATGTGATTTCTTAGACTCATAAGTTTTACTGGGAAACTCACTTAAAAAAAAAAATTGGGTTTATTGTCCGATAACTACCATCACAATTGTATGGCTGTTCCAGGGTAGTTTCTGTTTGATGAGAGAAGCTGGAACCACAAGCTGAATTCCCGTTAAACGATCGTTGCAATCTCATAGCTTCTTACCATTTTGATAATAAGGCAAAGGAAGTGATGGCAGTGATGAGTAACGCATGCAACAAAAAGATTCATAAATGTATGCATAAGCATTACGTTTGATATGGCAGAATAATGAACGCACATCACTGAGGTTTTGTAGATTTATGTTGATGACCAGTTCTTCATAATCAAGAAAGCAGTTTATGGAAGCTCTAAACAGTTTCAGAAAATCCATCATTCTGAAAACTAAGGTGAAAAAGAAACAATGCTTCATACAAAAAGATCATCAAGGAAAGCTCAAGACCAAGTAATAAATCTGGACAGACGATCTAAATGAGAGAGAGAGAGAGAGAGAGAGAGAGAGAGAGAGAGAGAGAGAGAGAGAGAGAGAGACGTTGCTCCATTTGTTTATTTGACAGAAGGCTGTAAAATCTAACATGAAATCAACATAGGAACATAAAATTGAAATAGAAGAAAAAACATTTTTTTTAAGCAGAGAATAAATTTGCTCCCTATCTTTACCAAAGTTAATTAAACTCTGGATGTTAGTGTAACAAATAACTCAGAGGATTAGAGATTCCGACCAATTGTAATTCTCGACATAATTAAAAGCAACAAAACACTACAACTTGCACAAACCACATTCAACAGAGAAGATGGGATTCATTTTCGTAATGTGAAAAAACACAATTTAATGTTTAGTTTTTGCTTTGATGATCACTTTCCTTCTTTTGCAACCGTCCCGTTCACTAGCATTTATTTCTAGGCCATTTTTGAATTCTGTTTTTAATATAAAATCTTCTTAAACGGTTTTATGAATCATTTAGTTCCTTGAGTCAATATTTGTATAAGTAATGTATATTTGACAAGTTGTCGGTCAGTAAACCTTCGTGTAATGTACAAAAATACTTCTGTAAAAACTCATGAGAAGGCGGTGTATGTCAACATTATTTTTTATAACACACCCATGCCTCAGCGTTATGAGGAAAAAGGCGTGATTCGACCTCCAGCTTACTCTGGATGCGTGCAAGATTTTCCCCTCACACACAAGTTGTAAACATTGTATTTCACCGCGAAAATTAAAATGTGCATGCTATATTTTATTAGAAATAATTTTTCTCTACTGTTGAACATGCACAATATTTTATTTTTTACATTTTCATTCTAATAAATAAATCATAAAAACCTTATCCTAACATTCCTCTATCTTTAAATCAAGGCAAAACACCTTTTTCAGACCTTTTTAGGCTCTTCCATAGACCTTTCCTAACACCACCTCCCCAACAACAACAATAACAACAAACTAGTTTGTAGTCTTACTTCCCGAGTAAGTGCAAACATTATTTTTCTTCTTATGCATATGGTAGGCTCTTTGGGAATATATGCTTAATGAAACATCTCGATATTTAAAAAAAAGATTAACAGTCATACATAGTTCTGAGGGGAAGGAGAAAACTGCAATGGAAAACCAACGTGATTTTTCCCTTTAAATCTAGAGGGGAAGAAGATGGAAGTAAAATGTAAAACGAAAATACAGCGAAGCATAGAAGAAACGTCTGTATATATCCAACTACTTTTTTGGGCAATAGTAACAATAACAGCTGTATTATCAATAGTAATAGTGGTTACAAGAATATTAGAACTAAAAGCAGTAGTGGTTTAGGTGTGTACATCTTGATGATAAATATCGAAAATAGTGGGTCGCAGTCTTCTTCATTAGAGTAAAAAATGTCGTAGTTTGATGCTTCTTCGAAAATATGCGGTTTTTCTCTTCTTATTACGGTTAACAATGGTATTTGTTTTCCACACTAAGCATATATCGGAGGTAACATTAGTTTATCTTTGCTAAGTAAGACGCTCATAAACAAAACAAAACAATATTCTATCTATGATAATAAACATAAATATTTCAGACTCACTAAGCATTTCAGGTGCCGTGTCCAACTGTTTTTCTGCAATGAAATCATCACAAAAGTGTCGGACAAAGTCGGTATTTTGGCATAAGACGTTTGAAACCCCCTACCTAATTGGCAAAAATGTGCATTAATGTAATGTTAATGTTGATAAATAAGATAATTACAGGAGTAAATTGAGGGTAGAGTAAAGCATGTTAAGCAGGTATACTAACAGAGGCTAGAAAAACTTCATCATACAAGTACCAACCACTCATTCATGGTATGACGTAATATACTAGAGGCCCGCCCCAAAAGCCTTTGTGACTAAAAGGGTGTATGTACAGTTTTTACATCCGTCTCCCTGACTTCACACACATACACACACACACACACACGGCTTTTTCGGTAATTGACATTACATGGCCATGGGAGGTTAACGACCTGGTGTCAGAATGAGAATATTATTTATGTAATAATGGAGTAAACTTACTTATCCTTCAGTACGGAATCTGCGACACAATTAGAACTACCGAAAACAATTATTATTCTGCTGTTCCACTATTGCATCGTAAAGTAACAAGTACCATGGCATCCCAATGCCACTGATTATTTTCCAAGATCATCGTCTGTTGCTTCACATTTTCTTACAGATTTGTAACAATACCCCATTAAAAATCAAGGTTTCCCTACAGGGTCAATGTGAAAAAATTCTCAAAAATCTTTGTTGCCAACAAGAGATGTTATTATGGAAAGCTTAAAATTTCCAATATTAATAACGGGTTATATTGGAGATGCGTCTTTTTAGATATTACGGAGTTCGTTGAAGGTAAATTTGTGACAAAGTATAAGATACAAAAGTTTCATTTTGAAATTCCAGGATTCCGTTCTTTTACATCTAACGTTCCAATTAAACTGATTTAAAACTGCACTTTGTTCACAATAATATAGGTAAGCTTAGATGTGTAGTTATGGACGCGATTTTGTTTTCATCTGTCAGTTACGGCTTTTGTATTGGGACAAGAAGGGGTTTTAATCTTTGAAAAACCATTTAAAACGTCGTATTTCCAACATTGTAGTTTTTGTGGACCTGTGCATGCTATATAAGTAAAATATAGAATAGTAGCTTTTACGCTCTCAAACACCATAACCTGTTCCTTTAATGCATAGGTAGTCAAATACTGAAGCCCACTTACGTTGTATATTCCCCTACGTCCCCTGCAAAAGCAGTCTTGCATCCTCAAGGACGCTGAACTAAATGGGCCATCACTAAAATAGCGGCACATATAAAGAGCCTTTCTCCTGTCAAACCCTGTTTACACCTCTCCCGTTACCCTTCATTACTTCTACGTCATAATTACACGTCACAACTAGCCTCTGTCGGTGTCCCCGTGAAATTTAGGTAAGCCTGCCATTTAATTACTCTTATAATGACCTTAATAACTCACATTAGGTATCAATGCATATTTTTGCCTTTACGTCAGGGTTTCAAAAGTCTTTTGCCAAAACACCAGCCTTGGCCGACGCTTTTGTAATATTTTATTGGAGAAAAACAGATGGACACGGCAGTTGAAATGCTTAGTAGACTCAGAAGCCTACTCTGGAAAAACTTCAGGTACGGAGTACTTTCTGTGCATTTCGGGGTCGTGACCAATTTCTTTTCGTCAATAAAATCTTATCAAAGCATCGGTTATGGATCCCATTTTGGAAATAGCTATTTGAAGCCACGCCCTAATTGGCAAAAATATGCAATGTTGTTTAATGTTGATAATTGTGGTACTTATTAAAGTAAATCAAAGAAATTTAAAGGGAAACTTAGCTAAATCTAGTAAGTTCGTAGATAGAGGCTAGTAAAACGTCATTACTGAAGGCGTTCCCCCCCATTGTTATTGCAGTATGACGTATTTTACTGGACAACCCCGCCCATATAATTTATGAATGAAGACTCAGATTTTGGCAGTAGTTTGACACACTCAAAGACCCACCCTCTCTCTCTCTCTCTCTCTCTCTCTCTCTCTCTCTCTCTCTCTCTCTCTCTCTCTCTAATCTCTTTGATGAGTCATGTCTCAAGTAGAGCACAATAAGGGAATGGGTATCATATGAGAATATTAATTGTGTAATACAACTCCATCGCTCATTTGTTACCTCGAGTTTTTGTTGCCTCTTCTTATCTCATATTTTCCGGTTCACATGTAATACATACCTGTTTAGTCCTGTTAAAAGAATGTAACCTATCGCGAGTGTTCTAGCATCAACTTCCTTAATGCAATAAAAAATCCAGTGCTTGGATTTGTTACTGCATATATATATATATATATATATATATATATATATATATATATATATATATATATATATATATATATACATATATAAATATATGTGTGTGTTTGTGTGTGTGTGTGTGTGTGTGTGTGTAGAATATATATAATATATATATATATGTCTTTCATTCGCTATTTCAGGTCATCGTTCTACACCCGTCAATTTCTCTTCGTTTTATATTAACTCCGCCGTATGCTTTTTTTGTCGCTTAATTTCATAAGGTGAATTTTGCTTAGTTCGCTTCCATTTTCTGGTCAGTTCCCTTTAACTTAATTTACAGTCACTAAAGTAGAAAAAGAAAAACTCTACTAACAGTCTCGTCTTCTCGCCAAGGCGAGACACGACGAGCGTGTCGTTTGTCTTGTAGAAGTAATTAAGGAAGTAGGTCGTTCACTTATTTTTCACTCAACATTCTCAGCATCTTACTACATCTGATCTTCTCAGCTGCAAAGGGAAACGCCCCTGGAGAAGCAGGAATAAAGGAGGAGGTATACTGAAGAGCGAGCTGGGACCTAAAAGATATTAAGCTCTCGTTCAGCTTGTAAACAATAATCTGAGTTTGCCATCCTCCAGCTTTGCTTTGCTGTGCTTTTGACACATCAGTGAAGATGCTTTGAATAACGAATTGCGTTTGCAGTAGCTTTATGGAGCACAAGAGAGAAGGATCAAATTTTGCATAAAAGTAGGAAAACTGTATATTCATGTGACATAAACAAGATCTTGCTGACTAATTTTGTAGTGCGGAGGATGATGATGATGAAGAAAAGGTGCTCTTAAGTTGACAATGAGATTTCTCAACATGTTTTCCTGTTAACGAAGGTAGAAGTTGAGTGAAAAGGCAACATCATCATCCTGCTTAATCCAGCGCAGTATAATCAAACTGTGCAACACTGCTAATATATGAGAATCTTGAACAGCTGCCATGTAAATGAGTTGGACTTCTATGGAATAACAGAAGTAAATACAAATTATACATTTTCTCCAAGCTAGATGAGCAAAATACGAAATTTTAAAGTATCCTTTATAATAATACTAATACCGTTGTGTCTAAATTATGTCCGTTTT
>NC_061107.1:120474005-120481505 GCF_015104395.2 Macrobrachium nipponense
TATCATTACAGTTCAATAATTCTAACCATGTAACACCAGTGTTTGATACACTGTTCACTGATGCTGTGCTAATAATCTCTCTTAGTTTCTCACTATCCTCAATTACACACAAATCTGCGGGTTTTGTCCCTCCCCTCAACTTGACTTTTACCATAGTCTTTGAACCTGGCATTAACACAACATCCTCTGATAAAACACCTTTATATTTGTGGTTAGTACCTCCCCGTTCCACGATCCCATAAACATCACCACCCATGGTTCTCATTACATCTACCCCATTGTTAGTATCAGTAATATCAATATTAGTATCAGTATCACCACCCATAATGCCATTGTCACTTCCACCAAAATTGTTACTACCGTGGCCTCCAATATCTTGCTTAACATCACAGCAGTTATTCCCCGTATCATTGGTGTGGGTTTTGATGTTACCACTCCCCATATCCCCAGTATCATCACCAATAGCACCGCCAAACACATCCCCTTTTTCAATAATCTCCATATCCTCAGTTCTAATCACGTCCTCATAAGGAAGAAAAACACCAGGTATTCCAACCGTTATACCATTAACACCCGCATGGATTGAAATCTTGTGTCTGCTGCATGCAGGATGACCCAGCAAAAGTTTGTTGCCCGATGCAACCCCTTTTATAACGAAAAATGGTTCTATAAACACTCTATCACCGAGAGTAAACCGTATTCAAACACAACCCAGGCTGTTTAATCTATGGGTATGCACATCACACACCATCTCCGTTGAGGGTTTCAAAGGGTAATGGGAGAACATGGATTAATACAAATTGTGATCCATCAAGTTGATACTCGCATCAGTATCAATAAATGCTGGGATATCAACGTCCTCCACTGTTCTATAAACTATAGGCCTGGGCTCTGGGGCGTCCCCCACGAGACCACAATGGCAAAGTGATCGGCCTTCCAAAAATTTTGCCGATCACTTTGCCCTATTAAATGACCTGCCTAGAAAGTTCTTGTATTATAACTCCCAGAACTTTGAGGTGTAGGTCTCGCATCTTTCCATATCTGAGACGGACAAGATTGCCAATAGTGATCCACACTCTTACACATTCAACAATATTTAACTCTACACACTTTCTTTGTGGGTCCTAGTTTATTACAATTGTAGCAATGCAACTGCTGTTGCCTTTGATCGATCGATCTTCTATTATATTCAACTTTTGCACACAAACAGGGAGAAGAAAATTCTGTGTCTCTTTGCACCGTATTTCTCGAGCCAGTCCCATTAAAAAATGTATTATCTACAGTGGGACATTTAGACATATGTTTCTGAATTTGGGCATAAATTAATTCTTCGTCTGATGTAGGTTCAATCTTTTCATCAGAACTATCCACTATTGCATCTGGTACGTCGTGCAACAACATTGGAAAATGGATCAGTTTATGTAAATTGTCAAGTGAAACACTACCCCCGTTAACCTACTCAGAGGTTTTCAATTTTTGTGTTCATTCTCCCGCTGAGTCAAAAAGCTTTGAGCTATGTTCGATGAGGCTCTCCTTTTCCGCTGGAATATTGCAGTTTCTGCTGCAAGAGCGCAGTCTATAGCGTCATCACTGAGCGGAACGTCCACGCCCTCACTCTACCAGGCATCGGCAAACTGAAGTGAATCCGAGCGTCTTTCGGCAACGCGGATGCAGGAGACAGAACGGAGCCTGATCCGCAGTTCGCATCGTCTATGGGCCCTTTACATAATTACAGGCCAATCTAATTGGGAAAGTCCCAAAACTAGACCAAAAATGAGGGGAAGAAATTGTGAAGACCTTTTCAAATACATGTAAATTTTAAGAAAGTACCAATAATAAAACTATTCCTTTTGTTACACGATGGATTTTTTTTCCAATTTTGTGAAATAAAAAAAATAAAGTTCTAAGAACCTAAAAGGAGAAGTTCCGATCGTTTTCAGTTTGTTATGACCGTCATCAATCGAATATATTTTTGGATTATAAATTCATTAAAAGGCTCACTGCAGGAAGGCTCCAAGACAAAACTTACTTTTATCGGCTAATTGATTCCCAATATCTTTGCTGATGGCCGTAATTAAAAGAACAGATGCTTCCAAACTTCCCACTTATTACCTTTTTAATTATGCATGGAAACTGGTAGAGCAGATGACTAGAGTTCCCAATACGTTCATCTCAGTTTAAAATACTCTTGACGCCTGGGGAGTAATATACATGGTAGCATCATAATTTTCTTCGACACTTGTTACTCAGTCTAATAGTAATTATGTAATATATATATATATAGATATATATACTATATATATATATATATATATATATATATATGTATATATATATATATATATATATATATATATATATATATTTATGTATATATATATATATATATATATATATATATATATATATATATATATATATATACCTATATATATATATATATATATATATATATATATATATATATATATTATATATACATACATTTATATATATATGATATATATTTGTGTGTGTATGTATGTGCGTATACACACACTTATATACATCAATAGAAAAAAAAAATTAATCAACCAAAAAACCTATGATTTTTCCTATCTTTTTCTAAAACCATTAAGGTTCCTGGATTTAAATGCACAGAAATGAAGGAATTTTCTTCGGTGAATAAAGATGGTCGATGTATAGTGGAATTTTCGTCGAGAATACATTACAGGCGCTCTGTAAATCCCTTAATACATCCCTTGAGGCAGCATTTAATCCATTAATTAAAACCTGAGGGAATGACCCAGCGCCCTTTGAGGGCGAAACCTGAGGCGCACATGTATGGGGGTGGGGGGGGGGGGGCGCCCTGTTGTGATGTGGGTTGATCGAAACGCGCTGATTTAAACCCAGTGGGTGAACGTTTCCTTTTAAACGATTCTATATTGGTCTCGAATATTGGTTAACATAGGTTAACCAATATGGGTTCCTCATATGGCCCCTCCTTAAAGTGCAATACACTTCGAACGAAGAAGTTTACTTTGCTATCTTACACTGACCGTGAACAAGGAAAATGAATGAAATGATAATACCGTGTTCCAACAGTTTTCCGTCAGAAGTATCGATTTTTGCCTAAGAAACTCTAAGGTAACTCCACTGCGTAATTGGGCAGTTGACTATCAGGTGTCATGTGACTTGGTATTTCCATAATTAAACTTTTCATACATGCCACATTTAACACCAAAGACCTTAATGGTTTTAGAAGAAGATGGGAAAATCATGGTTTTTTTTAGTTGATTTAATTTATATTTTTCTATCGATAATACTATCCCCAAAACTGTCATATATGGAAGTGACCTCTAGGAACTGATGGAATACGTAATTTGATCTAATAATAGTAATAATAATAATAATAATAATAATAATAATAATAATAATAATGATAAAGAAAATGATAAAGAAAATGCCTCCACAAAAAGTATCCTGGTTATCTGCTTTCGTCATTTTTCGTCCTAATTCCAATTACTTGCTTACGATCTTTACCTGTGATTCCTTTTTAAATGGTTTGAGTGAGACAGTCAAAACAGTTTTGTGGAAGACAGCACAGGAAAGCTAATAACAGCGGAATTTTCCGAAGGTCCTCTGCGTTCCATAGGATTACAATTTTTTTTTTTTTTTTTTTTTTTTTTTTTTTTATGCAGCCGTTGGCTAGCGGAAAATGTGAAGAATTTCAAGGGTTATTGCTTCTTCAAATACCATCCTCTTTCATTAATCAGTAATGTCATACTGCACTTAGATAGGACCATTACTTCTCCCCTTTTTACATGAAGATCTCGGCTCCTAATACCCATTAAAGGGGAGAAAGACAAACGCAGTTGCTACAAAGGATGTGAAAAGATCATCATTCTTTATACTATTGGGCCTAACGAAGCACTATACACCGATTGTACAAAAGTGAAAACGTTTATACCAGAGGAATAGTGGATACCAATTTAGGAAATTGGAAGGCCTTAAAAGTAGCATATTTTGACGTGGTATAAAAGACCAAACCTTCCTGGTAGAGCTCTTGTATCTGTTGTAAAAAACCGTAGGTTGACATTTGACCTGTAAGGAGAATATGTCCTTACGACGAATCTACTCCGACAGAATGAAACAGGTAGACAACGAAAATACTATGTAGATATTCTACATAACGCATATACTGTATAATCTTGCTTATTTTTCAGTAATTCGACATCGTTGGCCAATTTCCTGGAAAAAAAAAAACCTGCCTTCTCGCGCAACTATGAAAGTGCTATTGAATATTACAGATGAAAAGCTAAGACCATTATCATGAAAACTACAAACAAAAAGGCTTTAAGGAAAGAATATTCAAAGAATTAGTGAACTTAGAAAATTATTATCCGAGAGAGAATGAAGAGAAATTTCAACCCTGAAATCTCTTGTTAAAGGTTTTTCGTTGACAAGAGAGAGCCTTCCTATTGACGTTAACTAATTAATCATTCTTTCAGAATGGAATCTGTCTCGAGTATTTTTTAACCTAATAACATTATAATTAACTCACTTGTTCACTCTTTCATATTTAGAAGATAGCAATATTCATTCTATTTTAAGAATTATGTATGTATGCATATATATGCATATATATATATATATATATATATATATATATATAAATAAATTTATATATACATATATATATATATATATATATATATATATATATATATATAATATATATATATATATATATATATATATATATATATATATATATATATATATATATATATATATATATATATATATCTATATATATATATATATATATATATATATATATATATATATATATATATATATATAGTATATATACATATATAGATATATATACATATATATATATATATATATATATATATATATATATATATATATATATATATATATATATATAAAGATTGCATTTTAAAAGAATGATTAATTACCTAGGCTTAATAGGAAGGCTCTCTCTTGCCAACGAAAAAGCTTTTATCGATTGTCCTTTTTCCTTCTTGTAAATCACTCCACCAAATGTGACATATTCACCTTTTAGTTTCTATTAGAAAGTTCAAACGAGGAAAAACCTTCTGATGCAGATATACATAGCGTATCTTCCGCAACTTATTTTAAAATAACTGAAGGGCAGAATCAACGGACCTAAAAAACAAAAGGTCTCCAAAGGCAAATCATCCTGGAGAGAGGCAAGTTATAGGAAACGGTGATAAATTAATGCCTATGACGGATTGAAAAATAAAACTGAATTAGCTGGTACGCTGGTATAGCGGTTAATGTCGTGACTCTGATGTGGCGGGTTCGCGACTCCCCAATGTCAGTGAAACATTACTGGCTCCGTATCATGATCAGTTACTGCTGCAGTGTTGGGGTCTGCGGTGGGAAGTAGAAATCAACATTCTTTGGGAGCTTAAATTGTAAGTCAGTGACCCGTGTGCCAGTTCTATGTGAAAATGTTTCATGAGCTAAAATAATATTAATGATAATATAACAATAATAATACCTGAATTCACGAGACGTTCAGTATAAAGTAGGAATGATGTTGCTCTCGGTTAAACATTAAGAGATCAGAAGACTCTTCAAAAGCACTCAGCAATCTATACCACTTTTCAGCTGTAGCCAGCAAAACTACAGGGAAACTTGGCAGTGGAGAAAGAAATCTGTAAATATATATTTAGAATTAAAGCTATACATAGAGCTTCCGAAAATCAGTACGGTTCCCTTTCTCAGTCTGACCGAAAAGGCGAATCGTACAGATTCTCGAAAGCTATTTGTCAAGTTCTATTTTCAAATATATTTGTACAGTTGCTTAACTGTGGATAAATTTCTTGATTTTAAGATTCACGCTACTATGAGTTTTTTTTTTTTTTTTTTTTTTAAACTGGGTGGTGTCAGACCCGATCTCAGAAAACGACATATGCCGTCGGCGGCGGCGGCGGCGGCGGCAGCAGTTGGGTAAAGGTCGAACCTTCCAGAAGCCGAGGATTTGATGGCTGTGGTTGGCTGGGGAACCTGATGATGAGGCCGTTTCGTGATTCCTGATTCCATTAACTCCGGCTAAGTTTCAGGAAGAGGCAATTATCCCGATAAAGTTGAATGGTGGCAACTATGATAAGGGTGAATAGAGATGCTGTATATCAAGTGACTCCTGAAGCAGAATGCTTCGTCGGGGGAAATTGTGAGAAGAGCTCTCCGAGAAAATAGGAGCCTCGTATTCTACGTGAGTTCTGTCTGCTATCCTGTGAGGTGGCATATTCATTTCAATCAGCGAATATAGTGTTTTTGGACATGATATTTAAATATCAACAGCAATATGCGATTAATTTTCTACCATTAGAGATTTTTCTATAATTGTATTATATTTGTTGCTCGTAGTTTTTGTCATATGTCATGGTAGTATTCATTTCAGTAGTTATAAAGCTTATGTTATATCATGAATTGTTTTCATGATAATAATATCCTCTTCCAGAAGTCTCATGCGCCTGAATATTTTATCAAGGTTATATTTTTCAAATGTCTCATTTGTTGCGTTTTATCTTATTTTGATTATTTTGTGCCACCGACATTTCCTGACGTTGTGTAAGTCCGTTAAACATTAAATCTCTCTCTCTCTCTCTGTCGTTGTAGTATTAATTCCAGTAGTTATTAAGCTTATGTTCCAAAGGTCTCATGCGCCTGAATATTTTATCGGGGATATATTTTTCAAATTTCTCATTTGTTACGTTTTATCTTATTTTGATTATTTCATGCCACAGACATTTCCTGGCGTTGTGTAAGTCCGTTACACATTAAATCTCTCTCTCTCTCTCTCTCTCTCTCTCTCTCTCTCTCTCTCTCTCTCTCTCTCTTACCTTTCTAAATGATAACACAAATTTAGTAAACAAATGTGACAGGGCATAGACAAATTAGCAAGATAATTCTCTCTGTGGTTTCAAGTTTCTGAAAAGTTGTTGAGAGTAGTTCATAGATAAAATTCAAAGTAAATATTCATATTTTAATGACCTTCATATCACAGCTTGTGACTGATTTCGGGTGTTCGTCTACTATATATTCAATAAAGGTCCACAAGACCTCTTATCGGAAACAGCAAAAAGTATAGTCATAAAGCGGCTTCAGAATGAAAGGTAAAAGTCCAATAAAATTATAATAAATTCAGGTTAGACCGACTAACATATCTCCACTGAGAATCTTTTACAGACCCGGTTTAGTATATCTGGCTCTTTATGAAATGAATTTAATTTCATATTAGGTTTTAATGTAATCCGATAGTAAGGGTTATAGGAATAAGCTTCTTATCTTATCTTTGTTGTTGTTGGGCCTTTGTATGTTTATCGTTTCGGGTGGGCATAAAGTCAGCCATCTTAGTTTAACGTTTTTAAAATGCTCGCTATTTTTGACAGGAAATTCCATATATTGTTTGAATGGATATACACACAGGACAGCTAGGTGTATTTTGTCTTCATGGTT
>NC_061107.1:120486505-120489005 GCF_015104395.2 Macrobrachium nipponense
AGGAGTATGAAGTCACAAACTGAGTGTTTTACTGATATTGTGGAAAAAAAACTTACTATGTTGTACCACTTGAAGTGCACAAGAATACAATTTATTTAAGTTGTTTTTTCTGTTTAAGATCTTTGTATATAATGGGCAAGAGAAAAGTTTACGAAATTTTATAAGCTCATTTTATAAGATTAAAGGATTGTGACATCGGAGAGCAATGCCATAGCTTCAGAAAGAGGTTTACACTGTAAATTTCAGCACGAGAGAATCGTACTTTGGTTATTGTTGTATAACACCACAGTGAGTAAGAGTTACTTTGTTTTTTTATGGATTCGACAAGACTACAAACCAGTCAGGACTTACTAAAGCCCTATTATGATTTCAAAAATCCAACTCATTGTACGAATGGAATGTTAGAAAAATGACCTAATAATTCAACCTTATTGTTATAAAAGGCTAATTGCTCGTTATCTGTACGTTACTATGACGTAAACAATCTATTTCATAATGATCTTGTTATTCTAACATTAGAAAAGAAATTCTTGTGATTGTCAAACGAGGCAAAATAGTCTACCTAATGACCCAGAATGACCGATAGCTTGAAGCTAGTTTAGGCGGTTGTATGAATCACGCTGGAAAGGAGGTAGTTTGCGTCATATAGAGTACTAGGCTTAACAGTTTGATAACATCCGTATGACGTAACTGTAGCATCGTAGTGAAGGTACAAGGGAGTTCAACTGAGACAATTACAAAAGCATAAAATAGGTTTTAAGGACAAACACTGAAATTGTTAATAAATTAGCCAAAAAATTTTATTCCTTCATTAGACCTTGGTCTTACGTAACAAAATAATGTCATTAAAAAAATTTAGTCGTAACTAATTACTTTTGTTCTATGGATATAAGGAGCTCGTCAGATGTGTATTAAGAGCTTTGCTATTCATTATTAATTCTGATCAAGTTCTCTGAGTTGAACAGACACCTAAAACTGACCCTTTTGATGGACTTGACGGGGAGATGTAGCCAACTTCCTCCTTCTGATTATCAAATTAGTCAGGTAAAAAAATGTCAGACATAGCAGAAGAAAAATGGAGATAGGATAAGTGCGTTTGCCCTCTTCAGTGCCGGAAATACACAAGAAATACAATGCATTTAGGTTATATAGTGTTTAGATCATCGCCTTCGGAATACAAATTATGAACATAAATAATTACTGTATGGAATGGAAGATAAAATTTAGGCAAAACGTGTTTCAAGTACTTTTATAACATTTTCTTATCATATAGATAAGAAACTCGTGATGTGTAAACATGTTTATCTCTTTTTCTTTTCTTTTTATTATTTACGCTAGGAATATCGCTTTAATATGAGAACTGTTACAGCTATTATACTTCTAACCTTCAAAAATAAATTTGTTTTCATCCAGATTTCAGGCTCGGTAAACAGGTTGATAAAGGTCAAAAGTTACTAGTATAGACATTCCTACAGGGATATATATAATATAATTATATATAATAATATTATATATATATATTATAATATATATAATATATATATATATATTATATATATATATATATTATATATATTACACAAAACTCCCACTGAAAAAAGTTCTTAACTTCTAAAGTGAAGCAAAATCCTTCAGAAAAACAGAATGTACAAAGGATACTCTAATTTAAAACATAAAACAAATTGTCACGTGTATCTTTAGCTCTATTAATGATCCTTGATACACTTTCCGCAACAGCAGTTACGGCTAACTCTTTGAGTACCGATGACCTGAGGCTGCATTTGTGCTTGAACAAAATTTGTACGGTTTCAATTTATTACACTAAACTAGATCTTTTCTTTGTCTATAATGAAAGTACTTTAACTATTCTTCCAAATCTAAAAATACCCCAAGTTTTGTTTGAAAAACAGATAAAAGGTAATATTGCAAGAAGGCATCGATTGCCATTTTAGTTACGTTTTCTCAAACACCGGAATACAGCAAAATGAGATTGCTCTTTAGGTTGAATAAAGGACATTTCTTCTTTATCTATTTATGCAATTTCATCTGTTATTCACATTCACCATTATGTAACTTAAATTACTGTAATAAAAAGAGCTAGTGTAATTATTGAATATAGATCGATTAACCTAAACATTTACTTATTCAAGTAAAATAGATATCATTTTTTTGCTATTCTATGCATAAATAGATGTGAACAGTTTTAAAACGAGGAAAGCTTGATACTCGCACAAAGGGTAGACCCCTTTTTAAGGTTATATCACCGTTTCTTGGCTCTTTTCAGCTTTAAAGGAAATTTGTTTTAGTCGGTTGCTTCTCGAATCTTCTTAATGATTGTTCCATTAAGGGATGAACAGTTTTAGACCCAAAAGATATCTTAATTGAGGATTTAATGATACAATATTATGGTAACCATCCATCCAATCAATCTGCAAAGGGAAATCAATTAGGCAGAGATACAAAGGACAGACAGCGGCCTCTCCGTTAGGGTTAGTATCTA
>NC_061107.1:120496505-120549116 GCF_015104395.2 Macrobrachium nipponense
GTAATTTTCTACCGACCCCCTCAAGAAAGACTAGAGACACACCCAACAATAAAATAAAAATTCCACACCTGGACAGGATTAAGATGGTGATCCAGACCCTCGGAAAATCTAACCCTTTTGCATTTCCTTACCCAAATACCTCAGCCAAATCCCTGATTAACGTCCAACAAAAGACATCCCTCAAGGACACGCGTTTACGAAATCCCATGCCTGGACTATGACCAATCTTACATTGGATTTACAAGGAAATCCCTTCCCCACAGATAAATACAGCACAAACGGTCAGTTAGGTATGGACAACAGAACTCAGCTATTTTCAACCATATAAATGAACATAACCATAGTATAAACTGGAATTTGTTACATATAATTTATAGCAGCAACTGCTGGTACAACAGTCAAATGATAGAATCGGCCTTGATTAAAGAGAGGCAGTTAATGAATATCTCAAAGGGAGCATGGGACTCAGATGTCATCGACCAGGTTTTCATTCAACCGACGCTTAAGAAGATTAAAGGAAGATTATCAGCGGGAGTGACCTAAATTGGCGTACCTGTGAATGGACCTCTTGGTATAAATACCACCTTTTCTGTAACTCTTCTCATTCATCTACCTGCTCACGGGCGCAAACCATCGAATTTCTTATCGACTAAAAAATTCCCCTTCGGTTAACATATATAGAAATTTCGAGGTAGAGTGAATTAGATATTATAGGACAATTGTAGCAAAGGATGACTTTACAAATGCCTTAGAGACTACATTCCCTCCAAGAATGTGTTCTCACTTATCATTATCATTAAGCCACCAGTAATAGTAGCAATATTACTGGTGTGGGTAAAGTAGTTATTGGAATAAAAGCAATTATAATAACAGCAAACAGTAAACCGTTTCCTCTTTCCTGCAGAGTGAAATAAATTATACATAATTTTTTCTTGGTGCTTAAAGCGACTTTAACTTACAAATGTTATATTTCAATATATCCTTTCCATGAAAACGTATGGGACTCGGGTAGGAAACTGATATGGAATGAATTTGACATTTCTTATCGCTACTATATTGGACAAACTCAATATTTGCAAAGGCTTGATTTCAGCATTCGCTCATCGAAAACTAAACAGTGAGAGACAAAAAGAAAGGCAAATACTTCCTTATTTCTCCAAAATGTGAAATAATTTGTGAATGCAGCTTCACGACAGTTCTTTCTCTTATCAGTTCACAAAAGATTCGGAATATAGTTAACTTGTCTTTGTAAACTCAGTATCTCTTACTTATCAGCAATGTAATATCAGAAGACTGTTGACAATGCTCTATGACAAAACCTACAAAAACAAAAATGATAATAATAATATTTGTTTTCCATTACTTCTTGGTTCTGCCCAGTAAGAACATGAGTGTTTAATTCAGTACAACATCTTAAGAAAATATCCGAGAAAACAGCCGAGAAAATAATGTAAATAATGGGATGTAACTCGGCATCTGCTATTTTCGCGCTTCTAGCGTTGTTGTGTCACAAAACAAAGAGCAAAAACAAAAGCGAGTCAAGTGAGCTCTTGTAATTCTTAGAAATGCCCAACGGTGAAACATTTCCTACACTAAAACTCCTTATGCAGTAATGGTCTGTTTAATTATTCTCTCTTTTGGATTTACTCATGATGAGGAGGCTCGGAATTCTTTATTTAAGATTCTAAAAGAAACATCATAAACTAGGCACTATAAACATTAAGAACTTGAACCGTAAAATACGTTAGGCTAGAGAGTACCGCAAGATATCGTGCCACTTTTCAAAAAGAGCTTGACAAAAAAATCGCCGATACTACACAATTCGAACAATAAATAAATGGAAAACAGAGAGATGTTTACGTCCTAGAGCCATACGTTGGTATGGACAAATGAATAATCGAGGTTGAATATATTTTTGTATGTGAGCAATGCATATTATATTAAATATAATGAAAATGACAGCGCTGCTGCAACAGAGAAACAATAAAACTCTCAGAAGAGAGTGGACTGGAGAGTCAGTGAATGAAAAAGATTTATAAATGGGAAATATTTTGTTGAGAGGGAAAGAGAGAGAAATGGAAAACAGTGTACTAATTGAGACGCAAAAACTTCAAACCGAGTAGGCTCTAATATATAGGAAGCAGAGGACTGATAGAGTAGAGGTGAATGGTGTAATACCCAGTCAGTTTTGATCGCCCACTCTGTGGAATTGCCTGATAGGTACTGGGGGATTTGTAGGCTGCCATTTGATCTTTTAGGCAATAGCAATATTTACAAACAAATTGACTAACAATGAATATAACAGATGCCTGAGTTAGAGGAAAAGGCTTGTTGGCTAATAATAATAATAATAATAATAATAATAATAATAATAATAATAATAATAATAATAATAATAATAATAATAATAATAATAATATGTATAGTATAGTATAGTATAGTATAGTATAGTATAGTATATTTGTTTGTCCTTATTTGTTACAAATTCATAGTATAATAATCCACCCAGTCGAATTGAAGGACAGTATAATTCTATAATAATGGTAATAATAATACTAATTGTTATTATTATTATTATTATTTTTATGAATGGCAATATAATAATCTTTAAATTAGTCATTATAATTTCTTATTTAAGAAATCGCTTAAATTCTTTAGTTTACAAATTCTGTCATAATAATAAATGAAACTACACACACACACACACAAACTGTAAACTCTAGGGGATAATCATCAACCCATTTCTATTTATGTAATCAGAATTATACTGCCTATTTTGGCTCAAAGTGGAGATACCATGGCGAAACGCTCCAATTGTTTGTAGTGCAAATTATTGAAAAAAAAAAAGTGGTTATCGTTTATGCATAAGTTAAGAAACCTTTTAAAAACATTTTTTGAAATATTTCTCGCTTGTTCAAAGTCACTGTAAATAAAGCTCAAAACTATATCAACTATTTCTTTGATAGGAACGTTTGTGAATAGGGAAGTAACGTCAAAGCTTGGTAACACTGCACCGTCGGGTATCTTATAAAAATTGATGATGTATGTACTAGAGAATTATAGTATATATATGACATATATCATATATACATATATTACATATAAAGATATATAGATATATATATTAGTAATATCATATATATACGATATATATATATATATATATACATACATATATATATATATATATATATGTATATGTATATAGTATATATAATATATATATATATATATATATATATACATATATATATATATATATACAATATATATATATATATATTATAGATATATATATATATATGTATATATATCTATTATATATTACATATATATATATAACATACATACATAGATATATATATATTATATATATATATATATACTATTATATATATATATATATATATATATATAGGTAATATATATTATATATATATATATAGGAATATAGGTATATATTAGGATATATATATATATATATATATATATAATATATATTAGGTATATATATATATATATATATATATATATATATATATATATTATATCTATACCTATATATATATATCATATATATTACAAAAATATATATAGATATATATATATAGTTATATATAATATATATATATATATATATAATATATATACATATATATATATAATAATACATATATATATATATATATATATCTATATATATATATATATATATATATTTATATATGTGTGTGTGTGTGTGTGTGTGTGTATAACAGAATCACGAAAGTTTGGAACGTGATAAATCCATAAATAAAGGTATAAGCCACGAAGGAACACTAAACAACGGAGTTTCTACAAGATCTTTCGACTCGACGTCCTTTACTCAGCAGAGAAACTGACTTACATGAGGAATTGACAATACAAGAAAGGTCGTATAACTGACAGATAGGGATTATAAAGAGATTAGTACTTAGAATCCGACACACCTGGAAGATGAGTAACCTTCCCATACATATATCTAATAATAGTTTAAAAAAACTTGAAAACAAAAAAAGGCAGCATCCAGTATTTTCCGTCGCCGCCTTTTAGAAAACCGTCTATAAATTGCAATCATTCCTATTATCTAAGGAGAACGACTGTACAATATGGAAACTTCAGTAGGAAAATTATTATTTGGAAATGAATTTGGATTTTCTTTTCAATTTATGGGTGTCATTATCGTTTAGTAGGACACAGCAAAGGGAATATACTTTCTTTTAGAGACGTCCTTGGAGATTTAGATATTCGAAAAAAGCGTAGTATACAATTTTGTACTTTTTCTTTATGAGCCTACCACTGATTTCATAACGCATTCAAATGTTTTATTATTGTTTATGGAAGATACATCTATGCCTCTTGCATATATATTTTCAGTCTGTTTTCCAAGACTTGTGAAAAAAGATAAAATTGAGATATTTAATTTTGTAATGTACAATGGCGATAGAGATGTTAGAACTTGAGAGAGAGAGAGAGAGAGAGAGAGAGAGAGAGAGAGAGAGAGAGAGAGAGAGAGACACACACACATACACACACATATATATATATATATACATATCATGTTGTACTTTCTTAATATTAATGAGTATTAGAAAAATATATTGAAGTTTCTTACTTTGTGAATTTTAGACTGAATGGAGAATGAGCCTGTAAAAATGATCGTTTTATTATTTTAGTATCTCCTAGAGACCGGATCAATACACAAACGATCAGCGCCTACTCAGGCGATGAGTATAGACAACGAAACAGTTGCGGTTGATGACTTAACAAGAATGCTTGTTGGTGGACTCCAAACTTTTATTCATTGTCTCACAAGGACAATGATGTTGTGGTGGTCACGATCTTTCAAGCTTTCAAAGGGGCTCAAACTGGGTTACTATTTTTCATGCCTCAGGGAATAAGACGGAAATATCAGGAAAAAGAGCTCTCTTAATTGGTGAGTAAGAAGTCTTAGATTCAGTGGAAATCATTTTCTAGTAGAGAAGAGAGAGAAAGTAATACTGTTTGTGTGAGTAAATATAAGATTTTGTCAAAAGACAGACATTATTTTAAGAGATGATGCTTATCAGAAGATAATGTCATATACAGTAACAGAGGAGGAGGGATAATGCAGTTTCAAAGAGAACGAGGGTAACTAAAATGGACGGGTAAATTTTGGCAAGTAATGCCGGGAGAAGTGGCTGTACTGGTAAGTGAATTCAGACATAAATGAACCTTTAGAATGAAAGATACTAAGATTTATAATAAATGCTATCCAATGAGAAAGCAATTCCGAGTCGACGGAATAAATATTCGGAATGTTTCTTAGACAAGGTGGATCAAAAAGAACCAGAGAGGAACTGGCCCGTGTGAGTTCGACGATTCTTGAGAAAGTGATTGTGGTGGATACTAAGAGGTAACTGAGAGGCTTGAACAGCAGGCACAAAACTACTTCAGCAGGTAGGGTAAGTTATGTGTGAATAAGGGAAAAGCTACGATGACTTGGTGAGGATAAATAGCTGTTTCATTTAAATAAGAGCAACTGTGATAGCTTGGAGCGAAGAAATAACTGCACCTGTGGTTTCATCTTACTACAAAAAACAGTAGTTTGGTCTGTCTGTTGTCTGTAAGCAGTTTTCACCAGTGCAGAATCCCACGTAAGTGCTTAACAGCTGACTGACCAATTTATTAGTGTTAGGGATTACAGAGGGGTGAAGGAGAGAGGGTCTTTTCCTACTCAGTGACTACCTAACTAACAAGACCAAGCCATTCTCAAATCGTTGCTGAATATGGTAAGATATGGGTGAAAATTACATCCGGGAAAACTACCACTCGGTGTGTAGTCTACTGTAAACATTGAATTGTGAATTCTTACGTTCTGACAAATAGGGCAGGTACAACAACATAGGAAATAACAATAGGAAATAAAAAGTTCGAGTGTTAGCACGGCAAAAAAAAAAAAAAAAAAAAAAAACGGTGTTAGATAACTGTTACTTTAGAGTACAGTCACATCGTCTGGGGCCGTGGTACCCGGCCTCACCTCCCGGGTACCGGGTCCTACTAACTAGTTTGAATAAAAAAATGACTGCACCTGGACATAGCTTTGTACACCAGGGAAGGATGGTACTGATCAGGAAACAAAATGACTGACGTTTGGATTAACAAGGGACGAACAAAAGGTCTTTAGACGAAGAGAGTGCGTTTAACAAATGTCGTATGGAAAAATCATGCGAGAAGTTAATAACGAAGGGAAAAATCCGTATGTGACACAGAGGAGAATATTGAAAATGTTCATGATAAAACCTAATTACTTGTTATAATATGTAACGGGAGACTACCTAGTAAAGCTAGGAAAAATTTGTGGATGCAAAGCTGTGGGATGACGGAATGAGTTGTATACAGGATGCAGAATGGATGATGTTTGCAGATGACGCACTGCTGATTCGTTATAGTCAAAAATCAATTAAGAAACTAGTGAAAGGTTTGGAAGTAACTGAAAAATAAAAAAAAAGATAGCAAATGTCAGCAACCATAATATTAAGGGTATCAGTTAATAATAACAAAATAATATTGAAAGAAGGAGAAGAAAGTTGAAGAAGAATAAGATAATGCCTCTCATATCTCCCACCTGTATGAGAGTGAAAACTTGGGCGCCATGATTAACGTGGTCAAAGGCGGCCGTAGAGAAAAGACCAACCACACAAACTTCATGCCCTGATTCTAGGAATTTCTGTCCATCCCAAAGGCACTGAAAGACGCCTTCACAACCACCCAGGCCTGATAACAGAAAAGTCACGAGATACCACTCGCTCATTTATCTAAACGAGTAAAACCGCCGACGCTCTAACTTGTCCAAAAAGAACCGCTTCCAGACTTATTACGAAAATTACAGTTTAAATAGATTTCAGTTGACATTTTTCGTAGAAAAGCATACCAAGACTGTACCGTTGGTTTAATTTTACAGAGGTAAACATCGTGACTAATCAATGCAATCTACAACACATATAATAATAAGTCGTTGCCAATATATTTCTCTGGGTCGAAATAAAAAAAAAAATCTGCTAGCATAGTTTTCTGTAAAGCTCTAACCTGTAGAGAGAGAGAGAGAGAGAGAGAGAGAGAGAGAGAGAGAGAGAGAGAGAGAGAGAGATGCTTTCCATTTCTTTACAACGCAGAATTTTGCTTTAATGTTCGTAGTGTGTTGCAGTGCTATTGATATGTGTCATGTGAGTCTATCTTGTTTTTGCTTTGTTTACGACTTGATTGGAATGTGCTGTCAACATATGTTTAGCCCCTCTTACTGAATTTGGATGTCTCAAAATCCTGTGATAAAAGATTAACGATTTAGATCCTATCTTGAATAAACTTGCCATTCGTTTTTTTCCCGTTTCGTAATTGTGAAGTCGAAATTTACTGCTGGCAATTGTTTTCCCTTCTATATATGTGCCTTACAATTTCTTTCTCTCGAAATAAAATACAATGTCAAATGAAGAACGCGTCTGCCCATATCTTAGATTTAATTGGTAAATGTACGCAAATATAGCAAAAGAATACTTATTCTTTTCTTAATTTTTTTTTTTTATTTTTTTTTTTTTACCGTTGCGCATGAGTTTCCATGATTCAATATCTGGCCGAGTTAATGCATATTGCTCATGCAGGCATTTTACCATTTCTTTAAACTATATAAATTTTACTGGAGATCCCAGGAATGTAAAACGATCTATTTTTAACGAAAATGACACTGCATAATTCAACAGTGACGAGGTTTGTAATAAACTTTAATAATGTCGCAAGAGCTGATTTTAATACCGAGAGCGTGATCAAGATAGCCATAAAGGCCTGAATATTTCTCTCTGTGGATATCGCCATTGGAGATGTTGTTCACCAAAAAACCGTGACGTTTTTCTCTGTGATTTTGAAGGTGACGTCATTCGTGATACCCAGAGCAATTGATATCATTACTGAAAGAAGCTCTACGTCGCCAGAAGTCTCATTAAAATGATTTAATGAGCTCAAGTTCTCCCCAAAAGCAATTACTCAACGAAAAAGTTCATTCATTATGGACTTTATTCCGAAGCTTAGCAGAATATTTACAGTATATAAAGGCATGTCAACATCTTTTTAAGAAAAATATAACTCGTATAAGATATTTCAAGAGAAGAGTATCCTGGACCATTTTGTGATCATTGGCTTGATGTAAGGAAGAATATTTCTGGTCTTTTATTGAAAACCAATAGTAACGTTTCTATTGTGTAAGTCTCCATGTTTTGTCCCGGGAAATTTAGGGATTTGCTCTAAATGCTAGAGGAATGTCATCCAAGTGACATACAACGCTATCAGTACTGAATATTGCTTGGGTATATAAATTGATTGATCTTTTCAGCTTTGGAATCAAAGCTGAGCGCTATTTGCTCTTCTTTCTACCAACTATACATTTCGTAGAAGTAGTTGTGATTGATATTTTTTGAGTTATTCAATTTCATGAAACTGGTAAAGTTTTAGGGTGAGAATAATTCTCAAAAGATAAACTTGCCAAAATCATGGTTATATATAGTCCGTTCTTCATTCAATCATTACTCACAAACTCATGTTACAAATGAATAATGCAGCAGAGGCTAAACCATATATGACTCTCACCAGATAACAAAACAACCACTTTTATCTACCAAAAGAATTAAACAGTATATAACGAATATCTTCCAAATCTTACGGATACTTTTGACGAATCTTAAAACAATTCACCTTTATGCTCTTAGAGTCGCAAGTATCCGGTATTCTTCTGAAGTCTTTTGGTTCCTGGCTTGTCATGTGAAGGAAAATTATCGGTCTCTTATCGAAAATCAATGGGAGCCTTTTCCTGATGTAACTTTCGATGTGTCGTGTTTTGGAATTTGCGAATTTGCTCCATTTTGAATCTTGGAAGAGATGTCGTTCGGATGACATGTGAACATTTGTGGTGTTTGTCTTATTCTTTTGATTGCGTATTTGTTGTAATGAATGTAATTTTTCTATCTGACTAGATTGCATGAGTGAACTTACTGATTCTATTGTGTTTATTTTCCTGTGTCGGTATTTGGTGGAAAAGCAGGGACAACTTGAGGGTACCCCTTTAGAAGGAATAACTTAATTTACGACCTAATAGTTAAAATAAAAAAAATAAAAAGTGATAAAAGCAAGAAAGCCAAATAAAAAAAACTTCTCTGCGAAACCGAATAAAGATTATCCATACATAAAACAATAAAATGAAACGGAAATATATATCACAGATACATGAATATGGCCCTGGTGTATATATATTATCCCCATCAGTTTCACCGCTCCCCTCTCCTCCCCCGTCCAGCCATCTCGGTTCCAGGTCACTGGTTTCTCACCGACAGCATTTGAACATCACTAGCAAAATTTTATATAAGCTTAAGTGCCCCAATCGGGAAAGCTGCCCAGAATAAACAGGGAACTGAGAGTTAATGTATAAGCTATGAAAGAAATTCAACAGAGAAAACAAATTACATAAATAACAGCAAATACGACAAATAAATACGGAAAATGAATAAAACTAACAAATAATAAACGAAGACGTTAACCTGCCAAAAAAAAAAAAACAAGTTCACAAAGTTTGAACTCCTGAAGTTAAAACGATTCAACAAAGGGATTGGGAAGATCATTCCACAATTTGGTCATGATATGAGAAGACGTCTAGAAAATATGTGATATTGAATCTCACTGAAGAACATCCCAGTGTTAGAATTTCATGCATATCTAGTACTGTGGTGGATGGTCAATGCACATTTGGGAAGATCTGAAAGCAAGGGATGATAATCGTATATCTTGCACAGCATGCCGGCTCGGTGAAACGACTGTGCTATTGATTAATATGGAAATATAAATACTTAATCTGAAAGAACTCAAATTTCTGACCAATAATTTAAGAGACGACTTCGCTCCTGAAGCCCAAACAGAGAAGCAATATTCAAAATCTGGAAAAAAAAAAGAATAAACAAATTTCCTCAGGGGAGACAAGTCTCCAGAAATCTTGAAAGATTTCCTCAGTTTACCGATACTTTGTGCGGTTGAAGAAGAGTCGTAGTGAACAAGACACTCAAAAGTTAATTTGGAATTTTTCTCTGCTTGGTTTGTTTATTAAAGATGACTTTAAGCTTCTTTGTTATGATTTTTGACAAAGTATTTTAATATCCTTTGCATATACGACGTTGGGACATCTTAAGTTCGAGAGAAAAGAGCAGAAATATGCAGCGTTGGTATCACAAGAGGGTATTTATAAAATGATGGTATTAGGCATAATGCCAAATGAAGAATATGCGTGTTGATTCTGTAGACTAAAGATACCACGCAGGGCAAAAAGCAATAATATATCTACTGATTATGTGACTGGTTGATATTAGATTAAGAACACGAAAGTGACTGAAATAAGATGGTCACTGTAGAGGTATAGATGCAGTACGAAGCAACATCTAAATAGAGACATACAGGCTCTGATTACTTCCTTTAAAGTCCATGTTACTAGAACTTTGGCCTGTTAATACAACCTCAGCTTCAGCACAAATCAAGAAATTGCTTTGCATCCCTCTTACCATTTGCAAGTGACCCGCAGCAATACGACGGAGGGAACTGCTCCAGAGTTTCATTTTATTCCCGATAAAGTTCTCCAGTGTTACAAGGAAGACCCGGTCTGCCCTATTGCGAGGGAAACGCCCTAATTGCCTTGGCTCCGTCCTCCCTACTACTGACCCTTTTCTTACTATCTACGCCGCATCCTCCCAAATTGCCCGAAGAGAGTTAAGACCCGAGCACCCTTGGTTTCCCGCGGCTTCTTTAAGG
The DNA here is from genome assembly GCF_015104395.2 of Macrobrachium nipponense. Classification (NCBI taxonomy): domain Eukaryota; kingdom Metazoa; phylum Arthropoda; class Malacostraca; order Decapoda; family Palaemonidae; genus Macrobrachium; species Macrobrachium nipponense. The sequence continues at coordinate 120,507,339 of NC_061107.1, forward strand.
TCTGCTTACCCGGCGCTTTTTAACGGAGCCGAAGTTTTAATTAAACTCGGAAGTTTTCATGGCGACTGATCTGCAAGACTTTCATTCAGTTGTTGGGAAATCTGTCTCTTTGGTCGAGTTTCAGATGTTGCTTGAGTCATGTATTACACGTTTTGTGGTGATCTGTCATATTATTTTCATATTTTGACTTTAAGAGTAAAACCCGACTTGACTTGTTTGGTAAGTAATTCCTCTATCTCTAATCGCACTCGCATATATCGCCAAGCTCACACTTGGAGAGTGGGGGATGTGATGTGGAGAGAGAGAGAGAGGGAGAGATGGATGGAGAGAGAGAGAGAGAGAGAGAGAGAGAGAGAGAGAGAGAGAGAGAGAGAGAGATAAAAGAAGCAGTCTTCCTTTGAAAAGTAAAGGTCTTTCATTTAGGGGATAATAGTTATAAAGAGTCAGACTTGTTTGTGCATATTTAACCAAGATTAGTATCTAATCTTGGTTTTTCTATTTTAAAAGGTAACAATGGATCGTGTGTCTAAAACACTGGCAACATCTCCCCCCTCTCTCTCTCTCTCTCTCTCTCTTCTCTCTCTCTCTCTCTCATCTCTCCCTGCTCTCATCTTTCCACATCACCACCCCTCACTCTCCATTACCTAAGGCCATTAAATTAGGCACGTGAACTTACAAAAATAACATTTATTTAAAAGCAAAGTGTGAATCAAATTACTCAGGTTCTTAACAGAATGATTAAATGAAAGATTGAACTCAAATAACCCACTCCATATTCCTCCTTCAATAATCAATATTATCTTAGTCATGAAACTGGAAGTCACAATAGTCTCCATATTAATTAACACCATGACACATTATCTAAGTTCCCATGTCAATTAAGTCAGTTCCCCTTGTCTCAGAACCAGTTCCCCTTTCTCAGATCAGTTCCCCTTTCTCAGAATCGCCTGTTAGAAGACAGGAGAACACCCCAATAAGCAAATGATTAAAATCAAAAGATCATATGAAATAGAACATCTTTGAAATAAATATTCAAATACAGACAAGCCACACTTTTGGCCAAAAATAAGTATGCTACACATTCAACACAGTATTCACAACACTTCTCTCAAAAAGTACTTTTGCAGAAGCCATCTTGGCTTCTGCCGCCTCTGTAAGGATCTCTCACCTTAGTTACCTTACACTCTCATATGTAGGGGAAAAGCTCGCACACATGTACGAAGTCACACACATTGTTCACGCCCCAGATACTACCTGTATCCAGTTTCAGAATTCACCTCTGCATCAAGCACCCATAGCGACAGTACAAACACTGATCTGCACAGACAGCAATTTTGACATCACGCCACTCAAAAGAATATATCAGCATTACTGTGTCGCCATGGGAAGTTAAATGATGACTCCCTACATTCTAAGAAATGTCACACTACATCACATTACAACGGTATCTAAACATATTGTTAATATATCCCTCTTTTATATAGCACATAACATTTAGGGATTAATATCTCAATTTTCCCCTCTGCAATAAGAACAAGCAGGTCTTGGTAATTCGACAAAGTAGATGCGCACACGACGTTCAGTTATTTAAGATGTCATGCTAGGATAGCTTAGGTTATGCGAAGTTTAAGTTAGGATACATTTTTCCTGAAATATGCATTTGAACTTATTTCGTACAGACGCCACCCGGTGAAATAGGCCTCACGGGTGGGATTCTTCTGCGCTTTTACCGCAGTCATTTCAGAATAACCTTATCAAACTGATTAGAAGACGTGAATATTATTTTTTTTCCTTCACGTGTAATTAAAAAAGAAAATAAACTAAGCCTACAATATCTATCTGTCTATTAGCCATGTATATATATATATATATATATATATATATATATATATATATATTATATATATATATATATATACTACTATATATATGTTTAAAAAATCACAGTCAATACACGTGATTTCATTAAATAAGCGAATACCACAGGAAAATGATAGGCAGAAATCCAAGCGCTTTCGTCTTCTCTAAGACATTGTCTTAGTAAAGGTGAAAGTGCTTGGATGCCTACCTATGTAATATATATATATATATATATATATATATTACTATATATATATATACTATATATATATATATATATATTATTAATATATATATAATATATATATATATATATGTAATATATAGTATATATATATATATGATATATATATATATATGTATATATATATATATATATATATATATATGTATATATATACTATATATATATATCTATATATATATATATATATATATATATATATATATATATATATATAAAGATAATGCCACGAAGGAAAAATAAACGAAGGAGTCTGCGAGATCTTTTCGGCTTAAAAGCCCTTTACTGAAGCAGATACTGACAAAAATACGAGAAAAGACAATACAAGAAGTTCGTATAACTGACAGATAGGGATTATAAAAGGATTAGTGCCTAGAATCCGACACACTAATCCTTTTATAATCCCTATCTGTCAGTTATACGAACCTTCTTGTATTGTCTTTTCTCGTATTTTTGTCAGTATCTGCTTCAGTAAAGGGCTTTTAAGCCGAAAGATCTCGCAGACTCCTTCGTTTATTTTTCCTTCGTGGCATTTATCTTTATTTATGGATTTATCACGTTCCTAACTTTCGTGATTCTGTTATACATATATATATATATATATATATATATATATATATATATATATATATATATATATATATATATATATATATATATATATATATATATATATATATATATATATATATATATATATATATATATATATATATATATATATATATATATCAGATGCTGACGAAAATCGCCCCCACTCCCTCGTGGATCCGACATATGTCCCAGAGTTACACTTAGGGCAAGTATACTTATAGACCACGTTGGAGGTCAAGTATACTTGCCCTAAGTGTAACTCTGGGACATATGTCGGATCCACGAGGAGGTTACTGCGGGTCAGAATCGACTCTCATCGGGGATTAAGTTTCCGTACTGGCTGTAGGCTCTCCAATCCCGAACACTCTAATATAAGAAACCATTCGAAAAATTGTAAAATACATATAGAAAGAAGCCATTTCCGAGTCATAGGCCAAGCGAACAATGCATATGAACTGCCTATCCTAGAGTCATTATTTATTAACAACTGTTCCCCAGTTAAATACCCAGACCTCCTCCACACAACTGTACCTGAGCTAACTTTTATTTGTTCTGTCATTCTGTCTCTTGCATTCTCGGCATAAGGTTGGTTAGCGGTCTTTGGTCTTTCTATTTTTATTTTTTTGTTTTCGTTTCTGTATGTTTTTTTAATTGAGTTGTAATTTATAAATGTTGAATTTTAGAGTAATTTTTAAAGTAATTTTTAAGTAATTTTTTAAATTAATTTTATTTATTGTTTAACAGATTCCCTGAAGATGTAATAATGATATTAAGAAACGTAGGAAATAAAGAATTGTAATGAATTGCAACGTTTCTAATAGTCCACTTAACGCTGATGTATCCTACTGGCCGTCGCCTTCCTCTGTCTCCTGATACTATAGATATATATATATATATATATATATATATTATATTATATATATATATATATATATATATATATATATATATATGGTATATCTCTGTGTTCGGTTCGCGTGTGTGATCAATGCAATATTCCCTAAATAAAAAAATTCTGAGCAGAAGACCGTTACATTTCAAGTAATATCTCAAACCTGTTCAAACATAAACTGTTTGAGTAGGATGAATAAGCTTTTTGCATATAAGAAGGAAGTTCTCTCATATCTGGCAATTAGGAATTAGGGCCTTCATTAGGTTTAGGCCACCATGACCTTGAGGACAAACCAGTTTTCTTGGTCTTTTTAATTTGGCATCTCAAGCAAGAGATTTGAAATAACTAGCACTTCATAAAGATAATTTGTCACCCCTTTAATATTGTGACTGATTACTAATATGATTAAAATGACTGAATCTAAACTTGCGTGTATGGCTCGATGGTGTTACATTTTTTTTTTTTTCAGAAAAGACCTCATTAACTTTTCTGAGCCCTTTGAAAGGTATCATGTATACGCCATCATGTTTGTGCCTTTCATTTACTTGTAAACATTACTGACTGTGGAAACGATGATATTTGGGTAAATATTGAAAAAAGTGTTTTCTCTTCTTGATAGCTATATATAATTTCACGCCTAATTATAAAGCTGGCAGTACCAAAATCAGAAATGAAAATTAAATCAGAAACAGAGAAAACAGGTAACTGATTGTATTCAACTTCAGATAAGATTTACATTTAGATTAGTTTACATACAAAGAATCGTTTCTTGGGTGAGATGCCCATATAAAGAGGTCATTCGTTCCATTAAAATAAATCGAATATCAGTACCCACCAAACCAGAATTCTGAAAAGTGTAAAATATCATAAAATCTATCAATTTCGTCAAAAAAGAAAAAAAATGAAAAATATGAGAGAATATCTGCTGGTTTGGTGATAGTATCAAGAAAAGATTATTGAGAAAACGCGCAGTATTAAGAAAAGAGAAAATTTTCGGTCTCTACCCTCTTACAGCGATCAGTCCAAAGGTTTTCCAAGTGTAGCGGTTTTTCAGATAAGTTTAAAATTTTTGGACGTGCACTTAGTTCAACTTTTCTCAGAAGTTGAAGATAAAATATGCAATAACTTCGCAAAAACTAAAACATTATTCATCCTCAATAAAACTGTCATGACGAAAACACAAGATAAAAATGTAAATGATTAAGTGAATTAACCTATCTCAAAATTAATTCAACTTTCTTTCAGCCACATTCCTGTCTTTTCCTGATTTATCAGCACCACATTTTTGTGCTGTGAATATCTTGGCTGTAGACGCTTAAACAGGATTAGATTGAATGTGCCTAGTAACCCTTAGTGTTACTGCAAACGATAACTCTCACTCGAGGCATCTGCAAAGATGTGAAAGAATGAAAGTAAAGAAATGCTTGAAGAAATTAAACACAGATTATTGTTTACAAACTAAACGAGTTCATAATTTCCATTTGTTTTTCGTAAGATCTTCAGTACAGCTACCCCTTTACTCAAGCTTCCTCCGGCATCGTTTCCTTCTGCAGCAGTAAAGAACAGAAGCAGAAGGACGCCGAGAATGTCAAATGAAAAACGGACAAAAGGACCCACTTCCTTAATTACTTCTACAAGACAAGCAAATAAGGCAAAAGAAGACTTCCTTGGGCTTTCTCCTTTACATCTTTGTGTAAAAGGTGGAAAAAATGGAATAATTAGATCTATCATTGGCCATCAAGTAAATTTAATTTGGTATAGAGAAATTGATACAGAAAATTATGAGCGTAGAGAACAGGGATGGGTAATAAAATTCACTTATATTTTATCATAGTAAACGAGAATGTAGGATTTATTCAATATATCTTTACTTAAGTGTATAAACACACAAAGGCACGGGTGTCAAACCCATGGCCTGAGGGGTGCCAACAGATTTTTCGACTCGAGCTAATATAACTGTTACAACTGAGGAAAATTTAACTAAAGTTACTAAACTGTTAAAACGAGATATAATTAGTTTTACCTTTCATTCATATGACAACAATTTATTAATTTATTTCATATTATAATTGCCTGCAGTAAGGCTCTTTTATTGCAAATCCTAATAAATGAGTCATAAGGAATAAGTAATTATCAAATCTTTGATGGCCCTCGAGACAGTAACCAAGTGCATAATTGGCCCTTGAAAGGATTTGAGTTTGACACCCCTGCACAAGGGGGAAGGATGGCCAATGATTAAATAGAAGCAATTCAAGAACAAGTTGTAGAAATGAAAAGTCTAGTCCCCTTCTCTTTACCGTTTTGTGCGGCGTTTTGATAAAGCCAAGAGATTTCCGTCAATTCGTAAAAATTAAATTATGTAAAAAACGTAAATAACGATTCATGGACAAGGCTCTATTGTTTACCAAAATATAATTAAAAATGTGTGACCTGATGAATTGTTAATAATTCCTTTTATAGAAGTAAGAGCATAATCGTTAGGAAATCAGTGATTAACATATGAATGTTATGATAGATCAGTAGATATCTCTAAAATCAAGTATCTAAAGGTTTTGAAATCTGTTACTACTTATAGAAAAAAATATTTCTAGTTACTGAGTCAGGTAATTCTTTATTATGTCTTACCATTTATGTTATTTAACCAACCTGACTAAATAATTTCCATTGCAAACAGAATCTCCACCACTTCAAAGATTACCAGTTGGAGTAAAACAACACTGACTGATGTCCAAAATTTTTTTACCCAGCTGGAAAATAGAAACCGACGCAGTTGACACCATGATCTGAGAAAGAGTATGTCTATTCACTGGCTGGTGGGCAGTGCTACACCTACGTGACGAAGCGAATATTCAGCAACAGAAAGTAATAGAAACTGGTACGCTATAACAATACGGTAGCCTAAATGACTGAATGATTCATGTAGTAAAAAGATGTGATTAAGCAAAATGGAATAGAGCAATAAAAGATTTATTTCAACTATGGAATATTGAATTTTATTGTAACACTTTTGATATATTTAATATACAATTATAATTATGGGTGAGGTCAGACCTCATAAATGTTGACATACCTACGGTCAACTAATATTCAGTATTTATTGGGCAAAGAAACAAAGGAAATATTGGGGTAGGCATTGTAAAAAGATTAACTAGGTCAAATATGTATTAACCAAAGGATATATTGATATTTGAGCCCTGTAACCCAAACTAATAGTCCAACAATTATCTTAGTTTGACATTAAAAAAAAATTCCCAAATCACGTTGGTGATGTTTTCTAGATGTATAGCAATAGCTGAGTACTTTATAAATTAAAAGAAAAAAATATTTGCATTACATTCACTATTTCCTTGTATACAACCCCATTTACAATCGGAACAAAATTAATCACTTGGTGCTAGAAGTTATTTAGTGATTAAATGTTTTTCGTGTAACTAGTTTGAAAAAATAATGCTACCGAGGAAGAGCGCCCTTGCCAGAGAAAGATATCCTGTTAGAATTCTCTGTTTATGTTACCATTTAGTGCTGACTACAGTCATATGATAAAGGTGCTGACTGTTGTGTTTTTCTTCTAAACATTGCTAACGCTTAAAAATCAATTGTCGTTCCAAAAAGCAGCCGTTAGCTTCTCAGCGACGATGGGAACTTAAACCTTTCGCGCGTAAATATTGAAAGTAAACCTTACAATTCAGAGCTCTTAAAGGCGAATTCTGCTTGCTGGGGGGAGGTTCCTGGGAGCCCATTGTACTCAGGACGTACAGGTCGTGAAAGGAAAAGTCCTAAAGTTCCCTTCGCGTTATGTTAAAACTTATAAGACTCCTCGACTATTTTTACTTTCTTCATCGATAGGACAGACGGATTTAAAACAACAGAAATTGTTAAGTATTCAATATATGGGACGAATTGTAAAAGGGAAACTATAGCAGGAAAAAGTAGAAAAATATCTTGAAAGAAAAACATTGAGGAAAGAAAAGGCACAACCGTAGTTTACTGACTACAAATTCTTAACTTTGATTAGATATTATGCTGTGAGGAAGTGCTTTCTTGAGGTACGGCAACAATTGCAGCAAATGTTTACATCAACAATAAACATTTATGATCATCATAATGCACAGTATTTATTAGCAACATTGTCATAATAATGACAATATTTTGATAAAAAGATATCACAGTAATGTATTATAATTGCATGCAATATCAGGAGCTTTATAATGTCATTATATAATAAAATCTTACTCGTTTCAAACAGCAAATCTCTGGTCAGAACAAAATTAATTTCAGTGTTGTCAGTCATCCATGTGAGTGGATGTACAGGAGTTTGACGACGCTGTACATATAATTTTCCGATTTTGCTATGGGAGAGGGGGCGATTTTCGTCAGCATCTGATATATATATGTATATATATATATATATATATATATATATATATATATTATATATATATATATATATATATATATATATATATATATATATATATATATATATATATAATATATATATATATATATATATATATATATATATATATATATATATATATATATATATATATATATATATATATATATATATATGTATAACAGAATCACGAAAGTTTAGGAACGTGATAAATCCATAAATAAGATAAATGCCACAAAGGAAAAATAAACGAAGGAGTCTGCGAGATCTTTTCTGTTCTTAAAAGCCCTTTACTGAAGCAGATACTAGACAAAAATACGAGAAAAGACAATACAAGAAGGTTCGTATAACTGACAGATAGGGATTATAAAAGGATTAGTGTGTCGGATTCTAGCACTAATCCTTTTATAATCCTATCTTCAGTTATACGAACCTTCTTGTATTGTCTTTTCTCGTATTTTTGTCAGTATCTGCTTCAGTAAAGGGCTTTTAAGCCGAAAGATCTCGCAGACTCCTTCGTTTATTTTTCCTTCGTGGCATTTATCTTTATATATATATATATATATATATATATAATATATATATATATATATATATATATATATATATATACATATATATATATATATATATTATATATATATATATATATATATTATATATATATATATACAGGAGGTAGGCATCCAAGCACTTTCACCTTTACTAAGACAATGTCTTAGAGAAGACGAAAGCGCTTGGATTTCTGCCTATCATTTTCCTGTGGTATTCGCTTATTTAATGAAATCACGTGTATTGACTGTGATTTTTTAAACATATATATATGTGTATATATATATATATATATATATATATATATATATATATATATATATATATATATATATATATATATATATATACATGGCTAATAGACAGATAGATATTGTAGGCTTAGTTTATTTTCTATTTTAATTACACGTGAAAAAAATAATATTCACGTCTTCTAAATCAGTTTGATAAGGTTATTCTGAAATGACTGCGGTAAAAGCGCAGAAGAATCCCACCCGTGAGGCCTATTTCACCGGGTGGCGTCTGTACGAAATAAGTTCAAATGCATATTTCAGGAAAAATGTATCCTAACTTAAACTTCGCATAACCTAAGCTATCCTAGCATGACATCTTAATAACTGAACGTCGTGTGCGCATCTACTTTGTTTGTCGAATTACCAAGACCTGCTTGTTCTTATTGCAGAGGGGAAAATTGAGATATTAATCCCTAAATGTTATGTGCTATATAAAAGAGGGATATATTAACAATATGTTTAGATACCGTTGTAATGTGATGTAGTGTGACATTTCTTAGAATGTAGGGAGTCATCATTTAACTTCCCATGGCGACACAGTAATGCTGATATATTCTTTTGAGTGGCGTGATGTCAAAATTGCTGTCTGTGCAGATCAGTGTTTGTACTGTCGCTATGGGTGCTTGATGCAGAGGTGAATTCTGAAACTGGATACAGGTAGTATCTGGGGCGTGAACAATGTGTGTGACTTCGTACATGTGTGCGAGCTTTTCCCCTACATATGAGAGTGTAAGGTAACTAAGGTGAGAGATCCTTACAGAGGCGGCAGAAGCCAAGATGGCTTCTGCAAAAGTACTTTTTGAGAGAAGTGTTGTGAATACTGTGTTGAATGGGTAGCATACTTATTTTTGGCCAAAAGTGTGGCTTGTCTGTATTTGAATATTTATTTCAAAGATGTTCTATTTCATATGATCTTTTGATTTTAATCATTTGCTTATTGGGGTGTTCTCCTGTCTTCTAACAGGCGATTCTGAGAAAGGGGAACTGATCTGAGAAAGGGGAACTGGTTCTGAGACAAGGGGAACTGACTTAATTGACATGGGAACTTAGATAATGTGTCATGGTGTTAATTAATATGGAGACTATTGTGACTTACAGTTTCATGACTAAGATAATATTGATTATTGAATGAGGAATATGGAGTGGGTTATTTGAGTTCAATCTTTCATTTAATCATTCTGTTAAGAACCTGAGTAATTTGATTCACACTTTGCTTTTAAATAAATGTTATTTTTGTAAGTTCACGTGCCTAATTTAATGGCCTTAGGTAATGGAGAGTGAGGGGTGTGATGTGGGAGAGAGAGAGAGAGAGGGGAGAGATGGATAGAGAGAGAGAGAGAGAGAGAGAGAGAGAGAGAGGGGGGGAGAGAGAGAGAGGGGGGGGGGGGCGAGGGGGGGGGGGGGGGGAGGGGGGGGGGGGGGGGGGAGATGTTGCCAGTGTTTTAGACACACGATCCATTGTTACCTTTTAAAATAGAAAAACCAAGATTAGATACTAATCTTGGTTAAATATGCACAAACAAGTCTGACTCTTTATAACTATTATCCCCTAAATGAAAGACCTTTACTTTTCAAAGAAGACTGCTTCTTTTATCTCTCTTCTCTCTCCTCTCTCTCTCTCTCGTCTCTCTCCACATCACATCCCCCACTCTCCAAGTGTGAGCTTGGCGATATATGCGAGTGCGATTAGAGATAGAGGAATTACTTACTTTACCAAAACAAGTCTAAGCGGGTTTTACTCTTAAAGTCAAAATATGAAAATAATATGACAGATCACCACAAAACGTGTAATACATGACTCAAGCAACATCTGAAACTCGACCAAAGAGACAGATTTCCCAACAACTGAATGAAAGTCTTGCAGATCAGTCGCCATGAAAACTTCCGAGTTTAATTAAAACTTCGGCTCCGTTAAAAAGCGCCGGGTAAGCAGACCTTAAAGAAGCCGCGGGGAACCAAGGGTGCTCGGGTCTTAACTCTCTTCGGGCAATTTGGGAGGATGCGGCGTAGATAGTAAGAAAAGGGTCAGTAGTAGGGAGGACGGAGCCAAGGCAATTAGGGCGTTTCCCTCGAAATAGGGCAGACCGGGTCTTCCTTGTAACACTGGAGAACTTTATCGGGAATAAAATGAAACTCTGGAGCAGTTCCCTCCGTCGTATTGCTGCGGGTCACTTGCAAATGGTAAGAGGGATGCAAAGCAATTTCTTGATTTGTGCTGAAGCTGAGGTTGTATTAACAGGCCAAAGTTCTAGTAACATGGACTTTAAAGGAAGTAATCAGAGCCTGTATGTCTCTATTTAGATGTTGCTTCGTACTGCATCTATACCTCTACAGTGACCATCTTATTTCAGTCACTTTCGTGTTCTTAATCTAATATCAACCAGTCACATAATCAGTAGATATATTATTGCTTTTTGCCCTGCGTGGTATCTTTAGTCTACAGAATCAACACGCATATTCTTCATTTGGCATTATGCCTAATACCATCAATTTTATAAAATACCCTCTTGTGATACCAACGCTGCATATTTCTGCTCTTTTCTCTCGAACTTAAGATGTCCCAACGTCGTATATGCAAAGGATATTAAAAATACTTTGTCAAAAATCATAACAAAGAAGCTTAAAGTCATCTTTAATAAACAAAAACCAAGCAGAGAAAAATTCCAAATTAACTTTTGAGTGTCTTGTTCACTACGACTCTTCTTCAACCGCACAAGTATCGGTAAACTGGAGGAAATCTTTCAAGATTTCTGGATGACTTGTCTCCCCTGAGGAAATTTTGTTTATTCTTTTTTTTTTCCAGATTTTGAATATTGCTTCTCTGTTTGGGCTTCAGGAGCGAAGTCGTCTCTTAAATTAATGGTCAGAAATTTGAGTTCTTTCAGATTAAGTATATATTTCCATATTAATCAATAGCACAGTCGTTTCACCGAGCCGGCATGCTGTGCAAGATATACGATTATCATCCCTTGCTTTCAGATCTTCCCAAATGTGCATTGACCATCCACCACAGTACTAGATATGCATGAAATTCTAACACTGGGATGTTCTTCAGTGAGATTCAATATCACATATTTTCTAGACGTCTTCTCATATCATGACCAAATTGTGGAATGATCTTCCCAATCCCTTTGTTGAATCGTTTTAACTTCAGGAGTTCAAACTTTGTGAACTTGTTTTTTTTTTGGCAGGTTAACGTCTTCGTTTATTATTTGTTAGTTTTATTCATTTTCCGTATTTATTTGTCGTATTTGCTGTTATTTATGTAATTTGTTTTCTCTGTTGAATTTCTTTCATAGCTTATACATTAACTCTCAGTTCCCTGTTTATTCTGGGCAGCTTTCCCGATTGGGGCACTTAAGCTTATATAAAATTTTGCTAGTGATGTTCAAATGCTGTCGGTGAGAAACCAGTGACCTGGAACCGAGATGGCTGGACGGGGGAGGAGAGGGGAGCGGTGAAACTGATGGGGATAATATATATACACCAGGCCATATTCATGTATCTGTGATATATATTTCCGTTTCATTTTATTGTTTTATGTATGGATAATCTTTATTCGGTTTCGCAGAGAAGTTTTTTTATTTGGCTTTCTTGTTTTTATCATTTTTTATTTTTTTATTTTAACTATTAGGTCGTAAATTAAGTTATTCCTTCTAAAGGGTACCTCAAGTTGTCTGCTTTTCCAAATACCGACACAGGAAAATAAACACAATAGAATCAGTAAGTTAACTCGTGCAATCTAGTCAGAAAGAAAAATTACATTCATTACAACAAATACGCAATCAAAAGAATAAGACAAACACCACAAATGTTCATATGTCATCCGAACGACATCTCTTCCAAGATTCAAAATGGAGCAAATTCGCAAATTCCAAAACACGACACATCGAAAGTTACATCAGGAAAAGGCTCCCATTGATTTTCGATAAGAGACCGATAATTTTCCTTCACATGACAAGCCAGGGATCAAAAGGCTTCAGAAGAATACCGGATACTTGCGACTTTAAGAGCATAAAGGTAAATTGTTTTAATATTCAACAAAAGTATCAGTAAGATTTGGAAGATATTCATTATATACTGTTTAATTCTTTTGGTAGATAAAAGTGGTTGTTTTGTTATCTGGTGAGAGTCATATATGGTTTAGCCTCTGTTGCATTATTCATTTGTAACATGAGTTTGTGAGTAATGATTGAATGAAGAACGGACTATGTATAACCGTGGTTTTGGCAGGTTTATCTTTTGAGAATTATTCTCACCCTAAAACTTTACCAGTTTCATGAAATTGAATAACTCAAAAAATATAAATCACAACTACTTCTACGAAATGTATAGTTGGTAGAAAGAAGAGCAAATAGCGCTCAGCCTTGATTCCAAAGCTGAAAAGATTAATCAATTTATATACCCAAGCAGTATTCAGTACTGATAGCGTTGTATGGGACTTCGATGACATTCCTCTAGCATTTAGACCAGAGCAAATCCCTAAATTTCCCGGGAGAAATCGTGGAGACTTACACAATAGAAACGTTACTATTGGTTTTCAATAAAAGACCAGAAATGTTCTTCCTTACATCAAGCCAATGTTCACAAAATGATCCAGGATACTCTTCTCTTGAAATATCTTATCGAGTTATATTTTTCTTAAAAAGATGTAGACTTGCCTTTATATACTGTAAATATTCTGCTAAGCCTCGGAATAAAGTCCATAATGAATGAACTTTTCGTAGAGTAATTGCTTTTGGGGAGAACCTGAGCTCATTAAAACATTTTAATGAGACTTCTGGCGAAGTAGAGCTTCTTTCAGTAATGATATCAATTGTTCTGGTTATCACGAATGACGTCACCTTCAAAATCACAGAGGAAAACGTCACGGTTCTTTGGTGAACATCCCCAATGGCGATATCCACATAGAGAAATATTCAGGCCTTTATGGCTATCTTGATCCCGCTCTCGGCATTAAAATCAGCTCTTGCGACATTATTAAAATTTATTACAAACCTCGTCACTGTTGAATTATACAGTCATTTTCGTTAAAAATAGATCGTTTTACATTCCTGGGATCTCCAGTAAAAATTAAATAGTTTAAAGAAATGGTAAAATGCCTGCATGAGCAATATACATTAACTCGGCCAGATATTAAATCATGGAAACTCATGCGCAACAGTAAAAAGAAAAAATAAACAAAAAAAAATTTAAGAAATGAAAAAGTATTCTTTTGCTATCTTTCCGTACAGATACCAATTAAATCCAAGTTATGGGCAGACGCGTTCTTCATTTGACATTGTATTTTATTCCGAGAGAAATAAATTGTAAGGCACATATAGAGAAGAGAATGACAATTGCCAACAGTAAATTTCGACTGCACAATTACGAAACGGGAAAAAAACGAATGGCAAGATTATTTAAGATAGGATCTAAGTCGTTAATCTTTATCTATTATTATTTATTATTTATTAGTTTACAAAATTCATAATATTAGCATCAAATATGGTATTAACCAGTGGATTAAAAGTATCAAGGTATTTGCTAATTATTTGAAGCAGAACTACCAGAGCTAAGAATTTCTTGCAGTAACTATATTTATTTTTTAACAATAATGGTCACTGTGAAATATCACACTACAATGTCAGTGGGGAATATTACTAATAGACATATTTTATGTCCATTGCTTTCAAGGATTATGAGAAATTATATTATATGAATACGTCCGATGAAGCTTCAATCTTTTCGCTTTGTATGAGCATTAAAATATAGTATTACCATTGGAACTTTCTGGCATTTATAAATTCGTGGAAACGTCACCACTACTTCGCAATCAAAAGCTTTTAAAGCAGCTATTTCCGTATTACGAAATAAAGAGTGGAGAAGTCTCGGGTATCGCATAAACATATGAAATAAATGGTAAAATTCCAGAAATTTTCGCACTATTTATATTAATGAGAAGTAAATTAAAAAATGGTTATAGTAGCATGAATCTTCAAATGGAGAAACAAATCCAGTTATGTAAATGTACATATATTTAAATTTAAAACTTTAAGGATAGCTTTAGGGAATCTCTTTGGTTGAATAGGGTAACCGAACAGATTTCCGAAAGCTGTCCTTAAAGTTTTGAATTTATATATATGTACATTTACATAAATGTGGATTTGTTTATCCAGTGAGAAGTAACTTTTATATTTGGAAGCCATAAATTAGATACATTCAGTATGATGGCTAAACTAGATTACGAGGATGCGATGAAAATGAATACATTCTGGTGATATGTTCGAGATATGAAGAGATCAAATTAAATATCAAAAGAATATCAAGAAATAGAATTAGATATCTAAATTAGAGAAAGAAGTAAGTGTTTATGATAAACAGAAAGATTTATAACGATTCGGCTCTTGCATAATGGTAATAAATAATATAGACGAATATCCTCCGCTCTAATGATTACATGAAACTTTACTGCATGAACAGTGATATATCTCTCAAAGATTAGTGAATTTTGAATTCCTCTCCTTAAATACTGGAATTTCGGCGCTCTTTCATTCTGAATGCCAAGGCCTTTACCAGTAATAATCTTCCTTGTACTCTGAAAGAGCCCCGGAAATAAAGAAAATGCCATAAAACAATGTTAGAATGGAAGAGAAAGAAAAAAAACACAGAATGAAAAAGGTAGCCGCGAGACTATGATGAAAAAAAGTAAGATAGAAAGAAAAGACAAAACCCTCACCTCCACTTGTATATGGGTTGCACTTGTTCAAAGAACGTGCGGAAAGAGAAAGGAATTATTATTATCTCTGATCTGTCTTTGCTCTTCGGATGAGACGAGGCGGTCTTTCCTCGGGAACATTTGCTAATGGATTTTTGACCTCCGTTCCTGGATAAAATGGAAAAAGTGAGGCAAGAACATGCATCGTTTCGACTGCAGATTCTCAGTGCTGAGTTCGTGACAGGGGATCTTTCTTATTATAAGAGCTCGTAGGGGCATGAATGCATACAAGGATTCATAAACGAAACATATAATCGTGTTCTGTTTCGTTTGCTTGTTGTTAAGTTAATACAGTTATGTTTGTGATAAGATTTTATTTCATCAACTAAAATGCATGCTTGAAAGTTCAGAATATTCTTATTATATCTTGCTAATCCTCAAGTTTGTAGGATTAGACCTACAGGATTTTTTTTTTCTTCTTTAGAGCAGGGAGATCAAAGCATTAGTTAAGATAATATTCGCATGTTAAACTAACTTCATGCAAGAGAAATATAGATTCATGCATACCTTATCCCGAATATAAATCTTTATTGAAAAGAATATTCAAAGTAATTGATGGTAACCAATATTGGATAAACACGGTACTTTTTATTCCACCTAATGCCGGAAATCGAGTTGCAAGCTGTGAACTTACACATCTTCTTTTTATATATTGATTTTAGCAACTAACATAATCGAGTTTTTGAAGCGATTTCTCGTAAGCATCTTATCTTTGAGATATAATGAGGAAATGAAGTTTCCTCGCCGATGTGATCTCGAATGGGCAAGATGGAGATTATGCTCTTCAGAAAATATACAAACTTCATGAAAGGAAATACTTGAAATGTCTGTCCTCTTGGATGGAGACACATCTGGCAATTCCTAGACAAGAGTCAAGCATCAAAGACTATGATGATGATGATGACGATGATGATATTGAATGATCCTTTTTGACAGCATCGGCAGTGGCTCTAATAAGGAAGGAAAGAAATGTGAGACCCTCTTATCGCACGCTCTTCAAACCGTTCAAGGAGGATATTCGGGTCGTGAGTACGACGAGTACGTTCAGCGGCTCATATTCTTCACTCGAGCTACGACTCAAGAATGGCAGAATAGTGCGTATGATCTTTTGTAAGATGTCTTCTTCGAAATTTAGTAAATGGGCCACGGGAAATTTTCTTATCGTTGGGTACTCAAGGATATTGGCGAGTTTTTATATAATATACAAAATATATTTGTATGAGTTTTCTTATAACACTCTGGTTCAGTAAAAACCATGAAATCGTAAGATAAAATAAATGATGACAGATCATTAACGAACCTGACAACATGACGACAGAGCTCGTACGACAGAAAAAAAAAATAATCGTAAATGGTAAATATTCACACAATATTAAATACACATGCCTTATAGTATATGATGTTAGTATGCATGATAAACCATATACTTCACATTGTAACCAAAGCATATATAATGGATACAAATAAATGCAGCAGAAATTATTACAGTCTTTAATAAATAAAAGTGAATGTATTCTGCTGTCTCATTAGAAATATAAAATAAATCACCAGGCCTTGATATGAACATTATTTTAGCACACTGTTGCTTGCAATCTCTGTTCTTCCTTCAGTCCCAAGGAAATATTACTACGTGTAGCAACTGGTCAGCACGTGCAGTAAACAAAATGGAATACAGGTCGACTAATACTGAAGGTCCCTGGCCAGCGAAGTCAGAACGAAGTTCACCTCGGTGCCATCAGGAACTTCAACCACCTTAGCGTCAGTGAGAGCCTTAACGTGCGGTTTGGAAACACATCAAGCTCAGACAAGTGCTGCCAATAATGAAAATACGCCAGCGATTAAAATTGTATAATCAAGTTTGACTTTACCGGCCTCCATCAAATAATGACATGTGGAGTACCACACTGTCGGATCGCTACGTTTCAAGTAATGGGTAGTACCACAAATGGCACCCGTTCCATGACGGTGATAACTAGTAGACGCTGTGTTACAGCCATCCCTCAGTAGGCCAAGCACAGAAGATGGAATGTTATCCCTAGGACAGGACATATGGAACCCCTCACGTTCGTAGATCACAGTGGATGAATTACCAAGCCTGTAACTATTTATATGTCCTCAAAATCACGAAAACCGGCCACGCATCGATCCACGTTCCAGGCGAAAGTCCCATTTTGAACTAATTGCAATAGAAGCGAGTGAACAGTAATGTCTTCGAAAACAAATGAGTCTATTGGGCATACGTTATAGTTCAAGGACATCGCGCAATTTAAATTGTCTTTGTCTTAGTCATATACGACTGTAGAGACTAATGGTTCTCAACCAGGTGGGAATCCTCCCTTGGGGGGGGTAATTTCAGAAGTTCGGGGGACGGGGCGGGGGTGGAGGTGGAGCTGGGGCGGGTGTGGGTTTCTGGTGCGGGGCGGGGCGTGGAAGGGGGCGGGGCCGGGGGCAGGGGGGGGCGTTGGGGTGGGAGGGGGGGGGGGGGGGGGGGGGGGTGGGGGGGGGGGGGGGGGGAGGAAATTGTGACCAATAATTGGAAGGCTAAAATTGGGTCTAGGTATAGGACATTAGGCAGTGTGCGTGTGTCCGCGCTACTAACAGGTCACGCTGGTCATTCTCTCCGCTATCTCGTGTCTTTGTAATAATATTTTGTTGCATATTATTATACATGAACTTTTTGAAGCAGACAGTTTTGGAAAGGAGGCGGGGGGGATGACATTCTGCCTTATGGTGAAAGGGTGCATTGACCAATAAAGGTTGAAAACCACAGGAGAGACGTTGTCAGTCCTAGATAACAAAACTAATGCTCAATAATTAGATATCTAAGGAACTTTGAAGCACCAAACCTAATAGGAAAAGTTTGCAACACATACGACTCAAATGGATGAGAAGGATGAAAAAGGAATCGAGACCAAATTCTTATCATTTTCGACCTTAACAGGATTGAAAAGACCACAGAGTAGTCTAGTTCAGACAGAACTCATTTGCAGGTTGCCCGGAGAAGATACTCTATTACTTTGCTGTTAAAGTAACTGTGATTTCCCACAAGGTACTGAGGTTACTTTACTTATTATGTAGAATTTATTTTCGTATCTATAGACACTGCCTTTTATCATACGAGTTTCTTACATTTTGATTTGATTATACCATCATTATTTTTCAGACGTCTTGAAGAAGGAAGAATATTTTCACAACTATTCGTCGAGTTAAAGGAGAATATAGTGGCCGAAGGATTTTTCCATTGATATAAGGATTTTGTTGTTTAATTTCATTCGGAAATGCCAAATAAATATTAGGTATTCGTTTCACATATTTGATCTGATAAAAACGCCATAGGCAATTATCTTCCGACTAACTGAGTACGTTAATTAACATGGGTTAGTTTCTCCATCGATTTACATAAAATTTCCCCCAATGCCTATTGTGCATTTCGACCTCGTGCAAGTAATGTATCATTTTAAGTAATATTGTTTTAAGGTAAACGTATCATTTCAAATAAGTGTTGTTTAAGCACTAATTATTTTCGTGGATAGAAATGATTTATTCTGAACATTGCAGCGGGGAGAAATAAAATTGATATAAGTTTGTCTCTGGTCCAAATATCAAATTATCTACAAGAGAATCAAACTATTTGCCTATAATGCTATGCTATAATTGGACTTTCAGTCTTAGAAAGCTGAATATCTGAAAGGGCTGGGGAACAATTTTCTAAATATTATTGACATTAATGCAGTGTTTTACAACACGCCAGCGGCAGTATACAACCTTCCTAATTAATGAAAATAAGTAATATACAACTTTGGTCATATATCGCTTGGTCACACTATAATGTATAATAAAGTTGCTCTAGGGATGTAGAATTTTCTTTTTTTCTACTATGAGCTAAGATATGATAGAAATAATTATAGGCTTTTTATTTGTTAAGGGCAATTGAGCTTATGATTTATTGCTTAAAAGATGAAATTGCTTACGCTGCACATTATTGCACAATGCTATCCTGCAAAACGACCTTTATACTGAATGTCCTTGGTATTACAGTTATCATAAAGCAATTGTCAACAAAGGTAACATTTCAATGTAAAACAAAATTTATAGAGAGCGTGATGAGGATATGGTTTGTAATTTATCAAACAACTATATATTATATATATATATATTATATATATATATAATATAATATATATATATATATATTTATAGATACTATAGATATATATATATATATAATATATAATATATAATATATATATATATATATATATAGATATATATATATATATATAATTATATCTATATATCTATATATATACTATATTCTATATATATATATATATATATATATATATATATATATATATATATATATATATATGTGTGTGTGTGTGTGTGCGTGTGTGAGTGTGTGTGCGTGTAATACGGTAACGATTATGTGTGAAAAATAGTGTGGGTAATGTGTGTTTATAGTTGTTTTAATAAATTGCAACCATATCCTCATCACGCTCTCTATAAATGTTTTACATTGAAATGTTACCTTTGTTGACAATTGCTTTATGATAACTGTAATACCAAGGACATTCAGTATAAAGGTCGTTTTGCAGGATAGCATTGTGCAATAACGTGCAGCGTAAGCAATTCATCTTTTAAGCAATAAATCATAAGCTCAATTGCCCTTAACAAATAAAAAGCCTATAATTATTTCTATCATATCTTTGCTCATAGTAGAAAAAAAGAAAATTCTACATCCCTAGAGCAATATTTATTATACATTATAACATTATAGTGTGACCAAGCGATATATGACCAAAGTTGTATATTACTTATTTTCATTAATTAGGAAGGTTGTATACTGCCGCTGGCGTGTTGTAAAACACTGCATTAATGTCAATAATATTTAGAAAATTGTTCCCCAGCCCTTTCAGATATTCAGCTTTCTAAGACTGAAAGTCCAATTATAGCATAGCATTATAGGCAAATAGTTTGATTCTCTTGTAGATAATTTGATATTTGGACCAGAGACAAACTTATATCAATTTTATTTCTCCCCGCTGCAATGTTCAGAATAAATCATTTCTATCCACGAAAATAATTAGTGCTCAAACAACACTTATTTGAAATGATACGTTTACCTTAAAACAATATTACTTAAAATGATACATTACTTGCACGAGGTCGAAATGCACAATAGGCATAGGGGAAACTTTTATGTAAATCGATGGAGAAACTAACCCATGTTAATTAACGTACTCAGTTAGTCGGAAGATAATTGCCTATGGCGTTTTTATCAGATCAAATATGTGAAACGAATACCTAATATTTATTTGGCATTTCCGAATGAAATTAAACAACAAAATCCTCATATCAATGGAAAAATCCTTCGGCCACTATATTCTCCTTTAACTCGACGAATAGTTGTGAAAATATTCTTCCTTCTTCAAGACGTCTGAAAAATAATGATGGTATAATCAAATCAAAATGTAAGAAACTCGTATGATAAAAGGCAGTGTCTATAGATACGAAAATTAATTCTACGTAATATGTAAAGTAACCTCAGTACCTTGTGGGAAATCACAGTTACTTTAACAGCCAAGTAATAGCGTATCTTCTCCGGGCAACCTGCAAATGAGTTCTGTCTGAACTAGACTACTCTGTGGTCTTTTCAATCCTGTTAAGGTCGAAAATGATAAGAATTTGGTCTCGATTCCTTTTTCCTCCTTCTCATCCTTTTGAGTCGTATGTGTTGCAACCTTTTCCAATTAGGTTTGGTGCTTCAACGGTTCCTTAGATATCTAATTATTGAGCATTAGTTTTGTTATCTAGGTCTGACAACGTCTCTCCTGTGGTTTTCAACCTTTATTGGCCAATGCACCCTTTCACAATATGTCAGAATGTCATCCCCCCCGCCTCCTTTCCAAAATTGTCTGCTTCAAAAAGTTCATGTATAATAATATGCAACAAAATACTATTAAAAAGACACGAACTAGCGGAGAGAATGACCAGCGTGACCTGTTAGTAGTGCGGACACATGCACATTGCCTAATGTCCTATACCTAGACCCAATTTTAGCCTTCCAATAATTGGTCACAATTTCCTCCCCCCACCCACACCCCTCCCCGCTGCCCCCGCCCCCGCCTCCACCCCTGCACCCGCACCCGCGCTCCAGTTCCACCTCCGCCCCCGCCCCCCCCCATCCCTCCCTCGAAATTCTGAAATTCGCCCCCCAAGGGAGGATTCCCACATGGTTGAGAACCATTAGTCTATACAGTCGTATATGACGAAGACAGACAATTTAAATTGCGCGATGTCCTTGAACTATAACGTATGCCCAATAGACTCATTTGTTTTTGAAGACTAATGTTCGCTCGCGTCTATTGCAATTAGTTCAAAATGGGACTTTCGCCTGGAACGTGGATCGATGCGTGGTCGGTTTTCGTGATTTTGAGGAGATATATATAGTTACAGGCTTGGTAATTCATCCACTGTGATCTACGAACGTGAGGGGTTCCCTATGTCATGTCCTAGGGACAACATTCCATCTTCTGTGCTTGGCCTACTGAGGGATGGCTGTAACACAGCGTCTACTAGTTATCACCGTTATGGAACGGTTGCCATTTGTGGTACTACCTATTACTTGAAACGTAGCGATCCGACAGTGTGGTGCTCTACATGTCATTATTTGATGGAGGCCGGTAAAGTCAAACTTGACTATACAACTTTAATCGCTAGCGTATTTGCATTATTGGCAGCACTTGTCTGAGCTGGATGTGTTTCCAAACTGATCGTTAAAGCTCTCACTGACGCTAAGGTGGTTGAAGTTCCTGATGGCACCGAGGTGAACTTCATTCTGACTTCGCTGGCCAGGGGCCTTTATAGTCGACATGCATTCCATTTTGTTTACTGCACGTGCTGACCAGTTGCTACACGTAGTAATATTTCCTTGGGACTGAAGGAAGAACAGAGATTGCAAGCAACAGTGTGCTAAAATAATGTTCATATCAAGGCCTGGTGATTTATTTTACATTTCCAAAGTGACAGCAGAATACATTCACTTTTATTTATTGAAGACTGTAATAATTTCTGCTGCATTTATTTGTATCCATTATATATGCTTTGGTTACAATGTGAGGTATATGGTTTATCATGCATACTAACATCATATACTATAAGCCATGTCTATTTAATATTGTGTGCATATTTACCATTTACTATGATTTTTTTTCTGTCGTACGAGTTCTGTCGTCATGTTGTCAGGTTCGTTAATGAACTGTCATCATTTATTTTATCTTACGAGTTCATGGTTTTTATTGAACCAGAGTGTTATAAGAAAACTCATATAATATATTTTGTATATTATATAAAAACTCGCTAATATCCTTGAGTACCCAACGATAAGAAAATTTCCCGTGGCCCATTTACTAAATTTCGAAGAAGACATCTTACAAAAGATCATACGCACTATTCTGCCATTCTTGAGTCGTAGCTCGAGTGAAGAATATGAGCCGCTGAACGTACTCGTCGTACTCACGACCCGAATATCTTCCTTGAAAGGTTTGAAGAGCGTGCGATAAGAGGGTCTCACATTTCTTTCCTTCCTTATTAGAGCCACTGCCGATGGTGTCAAAAAGGATCATTCAAGATCATCATTATCATCATCATCTTAGTCTTTGATGCTTGACTCTTGTCTAGGAATTGCCAGATGTGTCTCCATCGAAGAGGACAGACATTTCAAGTATTTCCTTTCATGAAGTCTGTATATTTTCTGAAGAGCATAATCTCCATCTTGCCCTTTCAAGGTCACATCGGCGAGGAAACTTCATTTCCTCAATATATCTAAAAGATATGATGTTTACGAGAAATCGCTTCAAAAACTCGATTATGTTAGTTGCTAAAATCATCATATAAAAAGATGTGTAAGTCCACAGCTTGCAACTCGATTTCCGGCATTAGGTGGAATAAAAAGTACCGTGTTTATCTAATACTGGTTAACATCAAATACTTTTTAATATTCTTTTCAGTAAAGGTTTATATTCGTGATAAGGTATGCATGAATCTATATTCCTCTTGCATGAAGATAGTTTAACATGCGAATATTATCTTAACTAATGATTTGATCTCCTTGCTCTAAAGAAGAACAAAAATCCTGTAGGTCTAATCCTACAAACTTGAGGATTAGCAAGATATAATAAAAATATTCTGAACTTTCAAGCATGCATTTTAGTTGATGAAATAATATCTTGTCACAGACATAACTGTATTAACTTAACAACAAGCAAACGAAACAGAACACGATTATATGTTTCGTTTATGAATCCTTGTATGCATTCATGCCCCTATGAGCTCTTATGGTAAGAAAGATCCCCTGTCACGAACTAAGCACTGAGAATATGCAGTCGAAACGATGAATGCTCTTGCCTCACTTTTACCATTTTATCCAGGGACGGAGGGCAAAAACCCATTAGCAAATGTTCCCGAGGAAAGACCGCCTCGTCTCATCCGAAGAGCAAAGACAGATCAGAGATAATAATAATTCCTTTCTCTTTCCGCACGTTCTTTGAACAAGTGCAACCCATTTACCAGTGGAGGTGAGGATTTTGTCTTCTCTTTTTATCTTACCTTTTTTCATCATAGTCTCGCAGCTCCCTTTTTCATTCTCTTTTTTTTTTCTTTCACTTCAATTCTAACATTGGTTTATGGCATTTTCTTTATTTCCGGGCCTCTTTCAGAAGACAAGGAAGATTATTACTGGTAAAAGCCTTGGCGTTCAGAATGAAAGAGCGCCGAAATTCCAGTATTTAAGGAGAGGAATTCAAAATTCACTAATCTGTGAGAGATATATCACTGTTCATGCAGTAAAGTTTCTTGTAATCATTAGAGCGGAGGATATTCTTCTATATTCTTTATTACCATTATGCATGAGCCGAATCGTTATAAATCATTCTGTTTATCATAAACACTTACTTCTTTCTCTAATTCAGATATCTAATTCTATTTCTTAATATTCTTTTGGTATTTAATTTTATCTCTTATTATCTCGAGCATATCACCAAAATGTATTAATTTTCATCGCATCCTCTTAATCTAGTTTAACCATCATACTGAATGTATCTAATTTATGGTTTCCAAATATAAAAATTACCTCTCACTGGATAAACAAATCCACATTTATGTAAATGTACATATATTTAAATTCAAAACTGTAAGGACAGCTTTCGGGAACTGTTCGGTTACCCTATTCAACCAAACAGATTCCCTAAAGCTATCCTTAAAGTTTTAAATTTAAATATATGTACATTTACATAACTGGATTTGTTTCTCCATTTGAAGATTCATGCTACTATAAGCATATTTTTATTTACTTCTCATTAATATAAATAATGCGAAAATTTCTGAAATTTTACCATTTATTTCATATGTTTACGCAATACCCGAGACTTCTCCACTCTTTATTTCGTAATACGGAAATAGCTGCTTTAAAAGCTTCTGATTGCGAAGAAGTGGTGACGTTTCCACGAATTTACAAATGCCAGAAAGTTCCAAAGGTAATACTATATTTCAATGCTCATACAAAGCGAAAAGATTGAAGCTTCATCGGACGTATTCGTATAATATAATTTCTCATAATCTTTGAAAGCAATGGACATTTAATATGTCTATTAGTAAAATTCCCCACTGACATTGTAGTGTGATATTTCACTGTGACCATTATTGTTAAAAAATAAATTTAGTTACTGCAAGAAATTCTTAGCTCTGGTAGTTCTGCTTCAAATAATTAGCAAATACCTTGATACTTTTAATCCACTGGTTAATACCATATTTGATGCTAATATTATGAATTTTGTAAACTAATAAATAATAAATAATAATATATAACGATTAACGATTTAGATCCTATCTTAAATAAACTTGCCATTCGTTTTTTTCCCGTTTCGTAATCGTGAAGTCGAAATTTACTGCTGGCAATTGTCATTCTCTTCTCTATATGTGCCTTACAATTTCTTTCTCTCGAAATAAAATACAATGTCAAATGAAGAACGCGTCTGCCCATACCTTAGATTTAATTGGTTTCTGTACGGAAAGATAGCAAAGAATACTTTTTCATTTCTTAAATTTTTTAGTTTATTTTTTTTTTTTTACCATTGCGCATGAGTTTCCATGATTTAATATCTGGCCGATTTCATGTATATTGCTCATGCAGGCATTTTACCATTTCTTTAAACTAATTTTTACTGGAGATCCCAGGAATGTAAAACGATCTATTTTTAACGAAAATGACACTGTATAATTCATCAGTGACGAGGTTTCTAATAAACTTTAATAACGTCGCAAGAGCTGATTTTAATGCCGAGAGCGTGATCAAGATAGCCATAAAGGCCTGAATATTTCTCTTTGTGGATATCGCCATTGGAGATGTTGTTTACTAAAGAACCGTGACGTTTTCCTCTGTGATTTTGAAGGTGACGTCATTCGTGATACCCAGAACAGTTGATATCATTACTGAAAGAAGATCTACGTTCCGAAGTCTCATTAAAATGATTTAATGAGCTCAAGTTCTCCCCAAAAGCAATTACTCAACGAAAAAGATCATTCATTATGGACTTTATTCCGAAGCTTACCAGAATATTTACAGTATATAAAGGCATGTCTACATCTTTTTAAGAAAAATATAACTCGTATAAGATATTTCAAGAGAAGAGTATCCTGGACCATTTTGTGATCATTTGCTTGATGTAAGGAAGAATGTTTCTGGTCTTTTATTAAAAAACAATAGTAACGTTTCTATTGTGTAAGTCTCCACGTTTTGTCCCGGGAAATTTACGGATTTGCTCTAAATGCTAGAGGAATGTCATCCAAGTGACATACAACGCTATCAGTACTGAATACTGCTTGGGTATATAAATTGATTAATCTTTTCAGCTTTGGAATCAGGGCTGAGCGCTATTTGCTCTTCTTTCTACCAACTATACATTTCGTAGAAGTAGTTGTGATTTATATTTTTTGAGTTATTCAATTTCATGAAACTGGTAAAGTTTTAGGGTGAGAATAATTCTCAAAAGATAAACCTGCCAAAACCACGGTTATACATAGTCCGTTCTTCATTCAATCACTACTCACAAACTCATGTTACAAATGAATAATGCAACAGAGGCTAAACCATATATGACTCTCACCAGATAACAAAACAACCACTTTTATCTACCAAAAGAATTAAACAGTATATAATGAATATCTTCCAAATCTTACTGATACTTTTGTTGAATATTAAAACAATTTACCTTTATGCTCTTAAAGTCGCAAGTATCCGGTATTCTTCTGAAGTCTTTTGGTTCCTGGCTTGTCATGTGAAGGAAAATTATCGGTCTCTTATCGAAAATCAATGGGAGCCTTTTCCTGATGTAACTTTCGATGTGTCGTGTTTTGGAATTTGCGAATTTGCTCCATTTTGAATCTTGGAAGAGATGTCGTTCGGATGACATATGAACATTTGTGGTGTTTGTCTTATTCTTTTGATTGCGTATTTGTTGTAATGAATGTAATTTTTCTTTCTGACTAGATTGCACGAGTTAACTTACTGATTCTATTGTGTTTATTTTCCTGTGTCGGTATTTGGAAAAGCAGACAACTTGAGGTACCCTTTAGAAGGAATAACTTAATTTACGACCTAATAGTTAAAATAAAAAAAATAAAAATTAAAAACAAGAAAGCCAAATAAAAAAAAACATCTCTGCGAAACTGAATGAAGAAGATTATCCATACATAAAACAATAATATGAAACGGAAATATATATCACAGATACATGAATATGGCCCTGGTGTATATATATTATCCCCATCAGTTTCACCGCTCCCCTCTCCTCCTCCGTCCAGCCATCTCGGTTCCAGGTCACTGGTTTCTCACCGACAGCATTTTAACATCACTAGCAAAATTTTATATAAGCTTAAGTGCCCCAATCGGGAAAGCAGCCCAGAATACACAGGGAACTGAGAGTTAATGTATAAGCTATGAAAGAAATTCAACAGAGAAAACAAATTACATAAATAACAGCAAATACGACAAATAAATACGGAAAATGAATAAAACTAACAAATAATAAACGAAGAAGTTAACCTGCCAAGAAAAAACAAGTTCACAAAGTTTGAACTATTGAAGTTAAAACGTTTCAACAACGGGATTAGGAAGATCTTTCCACGATGTGGTCATGATATGAGAAGACGTCTAGAAAATATGTGATATTGAATCTCACTGAAGAACATCCCAGTGTTAGAATTTCATGCATATCTAGTACTGTGGTGGGTGGTCATTGCACATTTGGGAAGATCTGAAAGCAAGGGATGATAATCTTATAACATATCTTGCACAGCATGCCCGCTCGGTGAAACGACTGTGGTATTGATTAATATGGAAATATGAATACTTAATCTAAAAGAACTCAAATTTCTGACCAATAATTTAAGAGACGACTTCGCTCCTGAAGCCCAAACAGAGGAGCAATATTCATAATCTGGAAAAAAAAGAATAAAAAAATTTCCTCAGGGGAGACAAGTCTCCAGAAATCTTGAAAGATTTCCTCAGTTTACCGATACTTTGTGCGGTTGAAGAGGAAACGTAGTGAACAAGACACTCAAAAGTGAATTTGGAATTTTTCTCTGCTTGGTTTGTTTATTTAAGATGACCTTAAGCTTCTTTGTAATGATTCTTGACAAAGTATTTTAATATCCTTTACATATGCGACGTTGGGACATCTTAAGTTCGAGAGAAAAAAGCAGAAATATGCAGCGTCGGTATCACAAGAGAGTATTTATAAAATGATGGTATGGGGCATAATACTAATGAAGAATATGCGTGTTGATTCTGTAAGACTAAAGACACCACGCAGTGCGAAAAGCAATAATATATCTACAGATTAAGAACACGATAGTGACTGAAATAAGATGGTCACTGTAGAGGTATAGATGCAGTACGAAGCTACATCTAAATAGAGACATACAGGCTCTGCTTACTTCCTTTAAAGTCCATGTTACTAGAACTTTGGCATATTAATACAACCCAGCTTAGCAGCAAATCACGAGAATTGCTTTGCATCCCTCTTACCATTTGCAAGTGACCCGCAACAATACGACGGAGGGAACTGCTCCAGAGTTTCATTTTATTCCCGATAAAATTCTCCAGTGTTACAAGGAAGACCCGGTCTGCCCTATTGCGAGGGAAACGCCCTAATTGCCTTGGCTCCGTCCTCCCTACTACTGACCCTTTTCTTACTATCTACGCCGCATCCTCCCAAATTGCCCGAAGAGAGTTAAGACCCGAGCACCCTTGGTTTCCCGCGGCTTCTTTAAGGTCTGCTTACCCGGCGCTTTTTAACGGAGCCGAAGTTTTAATTAAACTCGGAAGTTTTCATGGCGACTGATCTGCAAGAGTTTCATTCAGTTGTTGGGAAATCTGTCTCTTTGGTCGAGTCTCAGACGTTGCTTGAGTCATGTATTACACGTTTTGTGGTGATCTGTCATATTATTTTCATATTTTGACTTTAAGAGTAAAACCCGACTTGACTTGTTTGGTAATTAATTCCTCTATCTCTAATTGCACTCGCATATATCGCCAAGTTCACACTTGCATGAACGTGCAAAGAGAGAGAGAGGGAGAGAAAGAGAGAGAGAATTGGGAGATAAAAGAAGCAGTCTTCCTTGCAAAAATAAAGGTCTTTCATTCTGGGGATAATAGTTGTAAAGAGTCAGACTTGTTTGTACATATCTAACCAAGATTAGAATCTAATCTTGGTTCTTCTATTTTAAAAGGTAGCAATGGATCGTGTGTCTAAAACACTGGCAACATCCCCCCCCCCCCCCCCCCTCTCTCTCTCTCTCCATCCATCTCTCTCTTTTTCTCTCCATTCCAACAACTTCCTCTCTTCTCTAATTCCTCTCTCTCTCTCTCTCGTTCTCTCTCTCTCTCCCATCCATCTCTCTCCTCGTCTCGTCTAAATCTCTCTCTCTCTCTCTCTCTCTCTCTTTCTTTCTCTCCCCACATCACACTCCCCCCCCCTCTCCATTACCTAAGGCCATTAAATCAGACACATGAACTTACAAAAATAACATTTATTTAAAAGCAAAGTGTAAATTAAATTACTCAGGTTCTTAACAGAATGATTAAATGATACATTGAACTCAAATAACCCACTCCATATTCCTCTTTTAATAATCAACATTATCTTAGTCATGAAACTGGAAGTCACAACAGTCTCCATATTAACACTATGACACATTATTCAAGTTCCCATGTCAATTAAGTCAGTTCACCTTGTCTCAGAACCAGCTCCCTTTCTCAGATCAGTTCCCCTTTCTCAGATCACTTCCCCTTTCTCAGCATCGCCTGTTAGAGGACAGAACACCTCAATAAGCAAAAATTAAAATCAAAAGATCATATGAAATAGAACATCTTTGAAATAAATATTCAAATGCAGACAAGCCACACTTTCGGCCAAAAATAAGTATGCTTACCCATTCAACACAGTATTCACAACACTCCTCTCAAAAAGTACTTTTGCAGAAGCCATCTTGGCTTCTGCCGCCTCTGTAAGGATCTCTCACCTTGGTTACCTTAAACTCTCATATGTAGGGGAAAAGCTCGCACACGTACAAACTCACACACATTGTTCACGCCCCAGATACTGCCTGTATTCAGGACCCATAGCTGACAGGACAGGCACTGATCTGCACAGACAGCAATTTTGACATCACGCCACTCAAAAGAATACATCAGCATTACTGTGTCTGCATGGGAAGTTGAATGATGACTCCCTACATTCTAAGAAATGTCACAGCACATCACATTACAACGGCATCTAAACATATTGTTAATATATCCCTCTTTTATATAGCACATAACCTTTAGGGATTAATATCTCATTTTTCCCTTCTGCAATCAGAACAAGCAGGTCTTGGTAATTCGACAAAGTAGATGCGCACATGACGTTCAGTTATTTAAGATGTCACGCTAGGATAGCTTAGGTTATGCGAAGTTTAAGTTAGGATACATTTTTCCTGAAATATGCATTTGAACTTATTTCGTACAGACGCCACCCGGTGAAATAGGCCTCACGGGCGGGATTCTTCTGCGCTTTTACCGCAGTCATTTCAGAATAACCTTATCAAACTGATTTAGAAGACGTGAATATTATTTTTTTCACGTGTAATTAAAACAGAAAATAAATTAAGCCTACAATATCTATCTGTCTATTGCCATGTATATATATATATATATATATAATATATATATATAGTATATATATATATATATATATATATATATATAATATATATATATACACACATATATATAGTATTTAAAAATCACAGTAAATACACGTGATTTCATTAAATAAGCCAATACCACAGGAAAATGATAGGCAGAAATCCAAGCGCTTTCGTCTTCTCTAAGACATTGTCTTAGTAAAAGGTGAAAATGCTTGGATGCCTACCTATGTATATATATATATATATATATATATATATATATATATATATATATATATATATATATATATATATATATATAATCAGATGCTGACGAAAATCGCCCCCTCTCCCATAGCAAAATCGGAAAATTATATGTACAGCGTCGGCAAACTCCTGTACATCCACTCACATGGATGACTGACAACACTGAAATTAATTTTGTTCTGACCAGAGATTTGCTGTTTGAAACGAGTAAGATTTTATTATATAATGACATTATAAAGCTCCTGATATTGCATGTAATTATAATACATTACTGTGATACTTTTTTATCAAAATATTGTCATTATTATGACAATGTTTCTAATAAATACTGTGCATTATGATGATCATAAATGTTTATTGTTGATGTAAACATTTGCTGCAATTGTTGCCGTACCTCAAGGCAGCACTTCCTCACAGTATAATATCTAATCAAAGTTAAGAATTTGTAGTCAGTAAACTACGGCCGGTTGTGCCTTTTCTTTCCTCAATGTTTTTCTTTCAAGGGCCAATTATGCACTTGGTTACGGTCTCGTGGGCCATCAAAGATTTGATAATTACTTATTCCTTATGACTCATTTATTAAGATTTGCAATAAAAGAGCCTAACTGCTGGCAATTATAATATGAAATTAATTAATAAATTGTTGTCATGTGAATGAAAGGTAAAACTTATTATATCTCATTTTAACAGTTTAGTAACTTTAGTTAAATTTTCCTCAGTTCTAACAGTTATATAAGCTCGAGTCGAAAAATCTCTTGGCACCTCGCAGGCCATGGGTTTGACACCCATGCCCTTGTGTGTTTATACACATAAGTAAAGATATATTGAATAAATCCTACATTCTTGCTTACTATGATAAAATATAAGCGAAAATTATTACCCATCCCTGTTCTCTACGCTCTTAATTTTCTGTATCTATATAATGTTACCAAATTAAATTTACTTGATGGTCAATGATAGATCTAATTTTTACCTTTTTCCACCTTTTACACAAAGATGTAAAGGAGAAAGCCCAAGGAACTCTTCTTTTGCCTTATTTGCTTGTCTTGTAGAAGTAATTAAGGAAGTGAGTCCTTTTGTCTGTTTCTCATTTGACATTCTCGGCGTCCTTCTGCTTCTGTTCTTGATATGCTGCAGAAGGAACATTCTGCCGGAGGAAGCTTGAGTAAATGGGTAACTTTACTAAAAGATCTTACGAAAAACAAATGGAAATTATGAACTCGTTTAGTTTGTAAACAATAATCTGTGTTTAATTTCTTCAAGCATTTCTTTACTTTCATTCTTTCACATCTTTGCAGATGCCTCGAGTGAGAGTTATCGTTTGCAGTAACACTAAAAGGTACTAGACACATTCAATCTAATCCTGTTTAGGCGTCTACAGCCAAGATATTCACAGCACAAAAATGTGGTGCTGATTTATCAAAAAAAGACAGGAATGGGGCTGAAAGAGAGTTGAATTAATTTTGAGATAGGTTCATTCACTTAATCATTTACACTTTTATCTTGTTTTCGTCATGTCAGTTTTATTGAGGATGAATAATGTTTTAGTTTTTGCGAAGTTATTGCATATTTTATCTTCAACTTCTGAGAAAAGTTAAACTAAGTGCAGGTGCAAAAACTTTAAACTTATCTGAAAAACTGCTACACTTGGTAACCTTTGGACTGATTCGCTGTAAGCGGGTATAGACCGAAAATTTGCTCTTTTCTTAATACTACGCGTTTTCTCAATAATCTTTCTTTTCTTAATACTATTACCAAACCAGCAGAGATTCTCTCATATTTTTCATTTTTTTCTTTTTTGACGAAATTGATAAATTTTATGATATTTTACACTTTTCAGAATTCTGGTTTGGTGGGTACTGAATATTCGATTTGTTTTAATGGAACGAATGACCTCTTTAAAAGGGCATCTCACCCAAGAAACGATTCTTTGTATGCAAACTAATCTAAATGTAAAACTTATTTGAAGTTGAATACAATCAGTTACCTGTTTTCTCTGTTTCTGATAGAATTTTCATTTCTGTTTTTGTTACTGCCAGCTTTATAATTAGGTGTGAAATTATATTTAGCCATCAATTTATTAGGTCCATATCTAGATGGCACTAAGAAGACTACGTAGACTTTGGGAAGAGAAAACACTTTTTTCAATATTTACCCAAATACCATCGTTTCCACGGTCAGTAATGTTTACAAGTAAATGAAAGGCACAAACATGATGGCGTATACATGATACCTTTCACAGGGCTCAGAAAAGTTAATGAGGTCTTCTCTGAAAAAACAAAAAACAAATGTAACACCATCGAGCCATACACGCAAGTTTAGATTCAGTCATTTTAATCATATTAGTAATTAGTCACAATATTAAAGGGGGTGACAAATTATTTTTAGGAAGTGCTAGTTATTTCAAATCTGCTTGAGATGCCAAATTAAAAAGACCAAGAAAACTGGTTTATCCTCAAGGTCATGGTGGCCTAAACCTAATGAACGCCCTAATTCCTAACTGCCAGAAATGAGAGAACTTCCTTCTTATATGCAAAAAGCTTATTCATCCTACTCAAACAGTTTATGTTCGAAAAGGTTTGAGATATTACTTGAAAGGTAACGGTCTTCGGCTCAGAATTGTTTTATTTAGGGAATATTGCATCTGATCACACACGCGAACCGAACACAGAGACATACCATATATATATATATATATATATATATATATATATATATATAATATATAAGCTTAATATATCAATATATTATATATAATATATATATATATATATATATATATATACATATATATATATATATATATATATATATATATATATATATATATATATATAATATACATATATTTTATAATATGTATATATAGATATTATATATATATGATTAATATACATATAGTATGTATATATATATAATATATTTTCTAATATATCATATACGGAAATATTTATGTAATGTATATCTATAGATAACCACATACTACATACATATAGGTATATTGTATACATCATGTCTATGTATATATATTATATGCACACACACACTATATATATATATATATAATAATTATATATATATATATATATATATATATATATATATATATATATATATATATAAAAAAAATTCATATATTGCTACTGTCAAAATGCATATTTCCCCTCTTTGAAATGTCATGTAGAATTGTGCAACATTTTTTCAGATTCCGAGATAGCTAGGAGATAGGTTGTTTTAAAATGTGTGTTCAGATTTTGCATAACATATTGTAAAAGAATATATATATAATGTAGAATGTCAAAAGAGAGTGATTTTCTTTGTCCATTCGAAACTACGATTGTTTCCCTTTTATGTCAGCACTGTGTCAGCAATGTGTCAGCACTGTGTCAGCACTGTGAGATTAGAGGAACTGCAAGAGATCCGTTTGCTTTTCTAATCTGTCAACACGTTTAATAAGCGATCAAATCGAGTCTTTGCGTTGTTATCAAAACATGTCAGTCTTAATTATCGCTCAGCCTCCATTTCAATCGGGTACGTGTCTGTTGAGCAGACTTGACTCTTACATGTATGTCTTTGTCAAAGCCACGTGCGGTTACACATTTTGTATGTGAGATTGCGTAATATTTCGAAGCTTCTGGAAGCATTATTGTCTCAAAATGTTTTGTCATCCGCCCTGTCCAGCTTCCGTAAAGGAAGAGATTTCATTATATCCTAGAAACACGAGGCGTTAACATCTCTCTCTCTCTCTCTCTCTCTCTCTCTCTCTCTCTTTCTCTCTCCCTTTCTCTCCCGCGACATCCTTGAGATTATATTAACGTAACGTAAATTGGTCACTCGTAACTTGTGAGAAATTCATATTTGATATTTCTTAGAGTTTATTTAGTGTTATTTAGTGATTTTGTGGAATCTGAACAAACATTGTTTTGTAACGGTGCCTGGTTTTTGGTAAAGTGAAACAAGCCTGCAGCAAAGAAAGAATTTGGTATACCAAGGTAAAGTGTGTTATATTTTTATTAGATGCAACTAATAATGGATAGGAGCTGTGGTTAACTAATAACTGATAGGAACAGTGGTTAACTAATATCTAATGGTTATGATGGTTTGGTAAGAAACTAATAACTGATAGGAACAGTGGTTTGGTAAAGTCTGATGGTTACAATGTTTTGAGTGAAAAAGATTTACACTTTTACACATTGCCAATTTATGTGCTTTGTGTTTGTTCCATTGTTTGTGCACTTGTTCATTTTCTTATTGAAGTGTGCCTTTTTATTTTATATTTTTCATTTGCATTTACAATGTAATTGACTTAGTTATTTTCATTGCTTAATCATTGCACATTTAATTAAATTTAACACTTGTGAATTAATTTGCATTTACTTAGAATTCTTTTCAAGTTTTATTATTGTTTAGCACTTGTGAATTAATTTCAAATTTTCAATTATTGCCTAACACTTTTGAATTTCAATTGAATTAATTTTCTTGAATTTTGTGATAAATTAATTTTGATTTAATTTTACTTAATTTAATTCAAGAATTAATTAAACTTGACTTTGTTTTCAAGTATCAGTAATTTTCCCTGATATTGTGAATTTTACTTATAAATTTTGAGTTTAATAATTAATTTTTGTATTTAAAATTTTTATAAGTATTTCATTTCTAACCAGTATATTTGCATTTAATTATGATTATATTTATGTTAGGTAGAAACATAGAGTGGTAATCGATTTGCTTCCCTTCAATTTACTTGAAGTGGACTTAGAACCAGGGAAGTAACTTAGACTTCTGAAATCAGGGAAATACTTAGACTTTTAAAGTTGTTGATGGAGTGATGCCCTTTGATTAATTTAATTACTTACAAGATTACCTCACACCTGTTTTGATGAACTTAGTCTGATTTTCTGCAATACTGGTAAGTTGTTAAGGGATCACTGTTGCCTTTAGAGTATTCAGTTGTTTAGTGCCTGTTATGAGGGTTCAGGTGTCTGGCTTTTGGTGAGGTAATAATTGATGAATGGTAACCATATACTTGGCACTTCGTAACAATATATATTATATATATATATATATAGAATAATATATATATATATATATATATATCTATATATATATATATATATATATATATATATAGATATATATATATATATATATATATATATATATATATGTGAATCTATATATATATATATATATAATATATATAATATATACTATAATATATATATATATATCTATATACTATATATATATATATATATATATATCATTATATAATTATATATACATATATATATACATATATATATATATACATATAGATCATGTATATATATATATATATATATATATATATATAGATAATCTATTATATACTATATATATATATATATATATTAATATATCTATATAATATATATATATATATAGAATATATAATATATAATATAGATATTATATATATATGATATATATATATATATTATATATATATATATATATATATATATATATATATATATATATATAATAATATAATATATATATATCTACATACATATACATATCTATATATATATAATATATATATATATAATATACATATATATATATATATATATACATATCTATATATATATATATATATATACATATATATATATATATATCTATATAATAACATATCTTAGATTAATATATATAATATATATATATATATATACTATATATATATATACATATATATATATAGACATATATTATATAATATACATGATATATATATATATAGATATATATATATATATATATATAGATATATATATATATATATATATATATATGTATATAGATATATGATATAGATATATATATATATATATATATTATTATATATATATATAGATATATATATATATATATATATATAGATATATATATATATATATATATATATAGATATATATATAATATATATATATATATATATATATATATATAGTATATAATATATATATATATATATATATATATATAGATATATATATATATATATATAATATAGATATATATATATATATATATATATATATATATCAAATATATATATATAGATATATATACTAAAGTTGAAGGCGGTTGCTTGAAACCAAATAAGCATCATCGGAGGGTGGAGAGATACCAAAATCCTTTAAAGTTATTTATTTTGCTGACGTTTCAGGACCATGTGTCCCATTTTCGAAGCTAAAAAATTAAAAGAATAACAGAATTAAAATGAGACCTCAGATTAAAACATGATAAAAAGTTATTTCTTAACAAAAATGCAAATTAGGTACAAGAGAAGAAAACAGTGTTATTACCAAGCAGTGCTGAAGGCAAAAGCTGAGTGACTGTCAGGGTCGTTTTGGTGGCCGACGGAAACTGCAAGAAGAGGGTAACGAGGATGATTGACGTGGGACCTGAGCATTTAGTTGTTGGGGAACCTAGTTTGTTTGATAAAACGAGATTTCGAGTATTGCCAATTGGTGTTCGTTTGGAGCTTTGCCTATGATTTTGAAACCCTTATAATTTATATTGTATTTGCATTTTTTCCATGATCTCTAATACAGGAAAATTCGGGGTTTGATAGTTTGACACCCGTACGATAGCTAACGCCACGATGGGAATCTAATCTTACCTTTAACAACCTCTGGGTGGAGCCCACGCTCTTCCCCAGGTCACATCTGGGGCAATTAAACAAATATATGACTCTCGAGGTCATCAAAGGAAGCAGACTCTCTTTATATTTAAACAAGGACTTGATGGTCATTGGGTTACATGGGATCAATTTTAAGTTGACTGCCGGTAGGTATTTGCTTACAATAAATCTTAGTTCTTGATAAAAATGGCTATCATAGATTAGGGGGACACTAGCGTACAGATGTAGTTTTGGTACCGTTGGCAGTTCAAACTTTGGGTGGAAGATATTATTTAGAAATTTTCGCAATGTTTGTAAAAGAGTTCTGATGGAAAACAATTATTTACAAAGTTTCTAAAAGCTAGTTTATTTTTTATCAGATACAAATATGTATACTTGAGTTTTATTTATCTTTATTATGTAGTCTTTGCAGAGTGTTGTCCACATAGCTTAACTTGTCTCCATCTTGACTCTTCCAAGAGCTTTGGGTGATATGGCCATACTCAATTTTATATCTTGATAAGAACAGTCAGTCGCTAAGTAGCGTAATGTGGTACTTGGCCTTTCATAGGGCATTGTGGATTTCGTCATGCATGTGTCCTTTTGCACGACCTACAAAATTGAATGTTGCTGTGTCCACCCTTACGTTTTTCATAGCAATCCCTGGGAGCTACCTGTATTTCCTTTAAAAGCAATAACTGAGTTTTTCTCTCTTCAACAACCAATCAATGACCCAATATTCTTTTTCGTGACTTTTTTTTTATCATTGATGTACTGGCTGCAACGGCACAGTCTAAGCATTTATGGTTCATTATCAGATATTGCCTCCGCCACGTCGAAACAGTGTGGCTGCCAACTTAACACTAGGATGGCCAGCTCCTTTGATATATATAAAATGGCCGAGGTGTCGTTTTCGACAACCTTATGATTTTTATTGAAATTTGGCATGAAAAATAATCATATATGGTTAATGAAATAAACTCATATGTTTGCAATACATAGTTTATTAAAGAATATTGTTATTACATAACATTTGACATCATTTTGAAGTAGGCTATAACATTCTTTTTACAATCCTGTAGGCCAATTATTTATCAATATCTTAGATTCCACAATCTTTACATGTTACACACTACCACATAGTTTCATCCTTTGCACATTTGCCACAAGTAGGTTTTTTTGCATACTTGGCAAACAGTATCGTAGCATTTGAAAACATTTTCTACCATGACACTTGCGACGTTTCTTAGGTAATGATGAGCTTGTGGAGGGCACATCTGCAAGATTCGGTAAGCTTCTCTTCTGAACATAAGCATGCCTAAGACTTTCAATGAGCTCCAAAATGAAACTCCTTCCTACTAATTGTTCTCCCTGATGCTAGTTTGTATATAATCCATGCATTTATAACTGCCATATCCAGTATATTACAAAAAACTCCAAGGGGCCAACGTCTTGTAGCACAACGTGTACTGTACTTTCGGAGCATTTGGTCGACTACGTCTACTCCTACTTTATTAGCATTATAGAAATCAATGACTGCTGGTTTCTTCTTCTCACCTTCCGAAATTGTTGGAGAACTATGCATTGTTGATAAGAGGCACACATTTTTATTAGCTTTGCATTGATAATTAACAAACATGCATTCACTTTCATCTTGAAAATAGAATTTTGGATTCATACTTTTTCCCCTTTTCTTGTAAAGTCCCCCATTTTCTTTTTTCGACAGATGCTTGCTGTTTCCTCTCACAGTACCGACAATTGAAGTAGCTCTATCTCGCAGTTTCCTTGCAACTTCAAGAGATGTAAAAAAGTTGTCTGTTGTTACATTATAGCCTTTGTTCTTCACAACTTCAGTAAGACTGAGCACAACATGTTCCGCCAAGGGAACCCCTAACCTTGATTCCTTTTCTATGGCTCCTAAGTAGGGGATCACATTTACAATGTATTTGTTTTCTACCTCTCTAAGGACCCAAAAATTTCATTCCAAACTTATCAGGTTTATTTGGCATAAATACAATGAATGGGCACCTGTTTTTCATGGGCAATAGCTGTTCGTCAATTGTCAAACTATATGTTGGTATATAGGCACCTCTGCAATTTTCAACAAATAGGTCAAAATGTCTCTAATGTGGGTAAATTTGTCACTTTTGATCCTCTCTGACCTTGTGCTTCTGTTGTCAAACCTAATGAATCTATGTATTTTCTTGTAATCACTTCTAGACATGGTTTCTCCGAATATTTTTGGTCCATAGGTTTTATTCCACAAAAATCTGCACTGTGAGCTTTTCCGTACACTCCCCTTGCATATGTCAAAGCAATGTAGGCTCAAACTTTTCTAAGGATAACACCCAGCTTTCATCGTGATTTTTTCCTTCACTGATTGTCCATTTATGAAATTTTCCGTAGCATAGTTTTCATCAATGAAGATTCTCCAAGCAGAATATGGGGATTCTGCAGCTACATTTTTCACAGTTTTTGAAATACCAGAAGTAGCTTTGAATACCTGACTTTGGCTATATCTTCCTTTCCGAGATGATGATAAAGGTTCCCAGGCAATCCCATGCCGTGTAATGATGGTATTTCTATCTGTAGAAGTGCTTGCTTGTATATCTGATGAGGTACTTGCTTGTCTAGTGGATTCGTCTTCACTATCTTGATAGTCATCAGAATCTGATGAGCTGAAGAAACTTCTTTTTGTGGTAAAAAACTCTTATTTTCACTACCATCACTACCATCACTTGAAACTTCATCTTCTGATTGGAAGATAATATTCAATGCTTCTTCTACAGTATAGAAATCTTTATTTCCCTTACACCGTGAAGCAGCCATCTCTAATATATTCAGTATGACTACCACTAAGCTAATATGAATGATGATGCTTAGTAACTGTTTCCTTTGCCAAGGATCACGAAAAACACAGATTCTCAAGGATATTCAAAGTGGAATAACAGTCTGAAAAGAAATTCACAAATATATAGTATAACCTCATACTGAAAGAAAGTCATTATATAGATATGTGTGTGTGTGTGTGTGTGTATAAATAGATAGATATATAGATAGGGGACACAAACACAAATATTATTGCTTGTGAGGGAGTTTTTAAATGAATTTATATATAAATAGCCTAGGTGTCAAAACGACACCTTGGCCATTTAAGGTAAAACCTCAAATATCAGCTATTCCACTGAATATTTTGTTTTTTTTAAAAAATTAGGTCTGTTAAGCATCTTTTTAAAAATTTAATAATTGTCTATAAGACTCAGCAGTGAGCCAAAATCAGTTATTCCATACTAATTAGGTTAAAAATTTGAAGGTGTCGAAAACGACACCTCGGCCATCCTAGTGTTAAGACTGACTACTTTGTTCAAACCGGGCAGTAACATGAGTTTGCAGAGATTTTTTTGGAGTCTCCTCCCACTCAGTTCTCATCGTACGACCACGACTGTGAGTGGCCCGCCTTAACTTATGGTTGGTCGGCGGTCTCAGCTTTTAAATATTTCTTTGCAATTGTATATTTTAGTAAATTTTAATCTTTTTACGCCTTTTTTTTTAATTTTTAGCAATTTTAAGATTGTTTTATAATTTTATCAATAATTAATTGACAGATTCCCAGAAGATGTAATAAATCTTATTACGAAACGTTGGAATAAAGAAATATGTAGATTGGCCTGTTTCCTTGAGTCAACGCCTGATTTGATATATAAATATATATATATATATATATATATATATATATATAATAATATATTATATATACTATAATAATATATATATATATATGGCCACGAGAAAACAAACGAAGCAGGATCTTCTCGCCATATATCTTTATTATGGATTTATCACGTTTCCTAACTTTCGTGATTCAATTATACATAATTATAATTACTTTACGTTAATATATAAATATATATATATATATATATATAATCAGTTAATATTATATATTATAATATATATATATTTCTATATATATAATATATATATATTATAATAGTGAAATGTAAAACGGACATAATTTA
>NC_061107.1:120549616-120564616 GCF_015104395.2 Macrobrachium nipponense
TAAATTATGTCCGTTTTACATCCACTATAATATATATATATATATATATATATATATATATATATATATATATATATATATATATATATATATATATATATATATATATATATATATATATATACATATATCCCCTCTGTGAAATATTTTATAGTCACAAATATTAAGCCACAAATATCTTTTAATATGTTGAAAATAATTTGACTCAGCCATCAAGATGTGTGTGTGTGTATATATATATATATATATATAGTATATATATATATATATATATATATTATATATATATATATATATATAGATATATATATATATATATATATATATATATATATATATCAAATAAGGCGTTGACTCAAGGAAACAGGCCAATTTACATATTTCTTATTCCAACGTTTCGTAATAAGATTTATTACATCATCTGGGAATCTGTCAATTAATAATTGATGAAATATAACAATCTTAAAATTACTAAAAATTAAAAAAAAGTCGTAAAAAGATTAAAATTTACTAAATATACAATTGCAAAGAAATATTTAAAAGCTGAGACCCCGACCAACCATAAGTTGAAACGGGCCACTCACAGTCGATCTGGTCGTACGATGAGAACTGAGTGGGAGGAGACTCCAAAAAAATCTCTGCAAACTCATGTTACTGCCCGGTTTGAACAAAGTAGTCAGTCTTAAGTTGGCAGCCACACTGTTTCGACGTGGCGGAGGGAATATCTGATAATGAACCATAAATGCTTAGACTGTGCCGTTGCAGCCAGTACATCAATGATAAAAAAAAAGTCACGAAAAAGAATATTGGGTCAATGATTGGTTGTTGAAGAGAGAAAAACTCAGTTATTGCTTTTAAAGGAAATACAGGTAGCTCCCAGGGATTGCTATGAAAAACGTAAGGGTGGACGAGGCAACATTCAATTTTGTAGGTCGTGCAAAAGGACACATGCATGACGAAATCCACAATGCCCTATGAAAGGCCTAGTACCACATTATGCTACTTAGCGACTGTTCTTATCAAGATATAAAATTGACTGTGGCCATATCACCCAAAGCTTTTGAAAGAGTCTTGCTGGAGACAAGTTAAGCTATTTGGACAACACTCTACAAACACTACATAATAAAGATAAATAAAACTTATGTATACATATTTGTATCTGATAAAAAATAAACTAGCTTTTAGAAACTCGAAATAATGTGTGTAACCAGTCATTACGCTACACTATTTCGAAATCAGCACCCGAGTACCATTTAGGAGCTTTTTTAGCATATATGTTTATTTCGTTAGAAATATCCACAGTTTATTTTCTTATTTTTTCTTTTACCTTGGAATATAAACTGATCAAA
Source organism: Macrobrachium nipponense (assembly GCF_015104395.2). Classification (NCBI taxonomy): domain Eukaryota; kingdom Metazoa; phylum Arthropoda; class Malacostraca; order Decapoda; family Palaemonidae; genus Macrobrachium; species Macrobrachium nipponense. The sequence goes on from NC_061107.1 coordinate 120,550,966, forward strand.
CGTTCTGACAAGGCACAATTTTTCGTTTTGTTGTGGGAGATTACTTTACGTATTGTACAATATACATTACTATTTAGCATTATATATATATATATATATATATTATATATATATTCTATATATATATAATATATATATATATATATTATATATATATATATATATATCTATATATATATATATATATATATATATATATGTGTGTGTGGTGTGTGTGTATAAATATATATATATATATATATATATATCTATATATATATATATATATATATATATATATATATATATTACGTAACTTGGTACTTTGAAACCTTGTCGTTGCTCAAGTATCTAGAACGGTACGTCCTTCAGTCTCCAACATCACTGTGGTGAATGAAAGTTTTATGTAATTTAATTTTGTTTGCACTCATAAGGTAAATTGCAATTATTTAAAATTTTACAAAATTCAAGATGTAAAGAAATAAAAAATATGTATATATGTCATGTCTAAGAGACAAAACGTCTTATGCATCACTTCCTGATTTCTTAGATGCCTCTACTTTCCTTAATTCTTTCCGATATGAAGGTCTTATATTTATTCTTTCGTTGCATCAGGACACTTTTTCTTAGTTTCTCAAATATCGATTAATAAGCTGCATTTCTTTTGTCTTTCTCAGAATATTCTTTATTTGTTATATTCCACAGACATTGCTACTACTTATAAATCTCGAAAAAACCCGTCCAGAACTCTTTATCTATGAAAAGTCTGACATGTTGAAAGATATCCTCTTCGTTGCCGTTTCTTGGTAAATGAACCTCCTGGCAGTTCATCAAGCCTTGTCGAAGACACCACTCACGGTCAAACTATAAGTTCTGAACGACTTAATCTGAAAAAGCCCTATTTTACTGTCGTGTCGGACCTTGAGTTGCTTATTCAAACCTCAACTGTCAGGTTTGTCGATCCCGCATGACGTCCAAGCTTGATCAGAACTGAGTTGACTAAAAAACACCCCACTCACATTCAAACTTGCTTAAACCCCGCCTATTTCGATCGGGCATTACAGATCCCATCTGACGTGAGTGGCCGGCCTAAGAGAAAGGAAGACTGAATGACAGGAGACAACAAAAGAGGAGTCACGTTAACTAAGGTACAGTTGGATGGAGGAGCTTTGGGTATTCAAATAGGGAACCAGCTGCTTTTTCTTGTAATTTTTAGTAAATTTAAGATTGTTTTATAAATTTATCATAAATTAATTGGCAGTTTCCCAGAAGATATAATAAATGTTATTACGAAACGTCGGAAAAAAGAAATATGTAGATTGGCCTGTTTCCTTGAGTCATCGCCTGATTTTATGCATTCCTTGGTCTTCCCCTGCCTGCACCTTAGAGCCATACTCGCAAGTTTAGATTCAGTCATTTTAATCATATTAGTAATTAGTCACAATATTAAAAGGGGTGACAAATTATTTTTAGGAAGTGCTAGATATTTCAAATCTCCTGCTTGAGATGCCAAATTAAAAAGACCAAGAAAACTGGTTTGTCCTCAAGGTCATGGTGGCCTAAACCTAATGAACTCCCTAATTCCTAACTGCCAGAAATGAGAGAACTTCCTTCTTATATGCAAAAAGCTTATTCATCCTACTCAAACAGTTTATGTTTGAACAGGTTTGAGATATTACTTGAAATGTAACGGTCTTCTGCTCAGAATTTTTTTTATTTAGGGAATTTATTGCATCGATGACACCCACCCGAACCGAACACAGACATACCATATGTGCGTGTATATATTATATATATATATATATATATATATATATATATATATCATATAGATATATATATATAAGGTAGTATATATATATATATATATTGATATGTGATATCATATATATACTATATATATATATATATATATATATATATATATAGATATATATATATATATATAGATATATGAGATATATATATATATATGACTTATATATATATATATTATAGATATAGATATATATATATATATATATAGAAGGTCCTAGATAGATATGTCTATATATATATGGTATATGATATATGATATATATATATATATATATATATATTATATTATATATGTAGGAATGGGTTTATGATATATATATATATATATGTATATATATATATATATTATATCATATAATAGTTATATATATATAGATATATATATACATATATAGAGAGATATATATATATAGATATCTGGATATATAGCATATATATATATATGTATATATTATATAGATATATAGATCATCTATCATAATATATATAGATATAGATATATAGATATCTATATATATATATATATATATATATATATATATATATATATCTATATATATATATATATATATATGATAGATAGATATCTATATATATATATATATATATATATAATATAGATAGATAGATATCTATATATATATATATATATATATATATAGATATCATATATATATATATATATATATATATATATATATATATATATAATATATATGGTATGTCTCTGTGTTCAGTTCGCGTGTGTGATCAGATGCAAAATTCCCTAAATAAACAAATTTCTGAGCAGAAGACCGTTACATTTCAAGTAATATCTCAAACTGTTCAAACATAAACAGTTTCAGTAGGATGAATAAGCTTTTGCATATAAGAAGGAAGTTCTCTCATTTCTGGCAGTTAGGAATCATGTCCTTCATTAGGTTTAGGCCACCCTGACCTTGAGGATAAACCAGTTTTCTTGACCTTTTTAATTTGGTATCTCAAGAAGGAGATTTGAAATAACTAGCATTTCCTAAAAATAATTTGTCACCCCACTTTAATATTGTAACTAATTACTAATATGATTAATATGACTGAATCTAAACTTCGTGTATGGCTCGATGGTGCTATATTTTTTTTTTTTTTCATAGAAGACTTCATTAATCATGTATACGCATCATGTTTGTGCCTTTCATTACTTGTAAACATTACTGACTGTGGAAACGATGATATTTGGGTAAATATTGAAAAAAGTGTTTTCTCTTCTTGATAGCTATATATAATTTCACGCCTAATTATAAAGCTGGCAGTACCAAAATCAGAAATGAAAATTAAATCAGAAACAGAGAAAACAGGTAACTGATTGTATTCAACTTCAGATAAGATTTACATTTAGATTAGTTTACATACAAAGAATCGTTTCTGAGCTCTAAGATGCCCATATAAAGAGTCATTCTTTCCATTAAAAATAATCGAATATCAGTACCCACCAAACCAGAATTCTGAAAAGTGTAAAATATCATAAAATTTATCAATTTCGTCAAAAAAGAAAAAAAAAAAAAATATGAGAGAATCTCTGCTGGTTTGGTAATAGTATTAAGAAAGGAGTATTGAGAAAACGCGCAGTATTAAGAAAAGAGTAAATTTTCGGTATCTACCCGCTTACAGCGAATCAGTCCAAAGGTTTTCCAAGTGTAGCGGTTTTTCAGATAAGTTTAAAGTTTTTGCACGTGCACTTAGTTTAACTTTTCTACGAAGTTGAAGATAAAATATGCAATAACTTCGCAAAAACTAAAACATTATTCATCCTCAATAAAACTGACATGACGAAAACACGAGATAAAAATGTAAATGAATAAGTGAATTAACCTATCTCAAAACTAATTCAACTTTCTTTCAGCCCCATTCCTGTCTTTTCCTGATTAATCAGCACCACATTTTTGTGCTGTGAATATCTTGGATGTAGACGCTTAAACAGGATTAGATTGAATGTGTCTAGTACCCCTTAGTGTTACTGCAAACGATAACTCTCACTCGAGGCATCTGCAAAGATGTGAAAGAATGAAAGTAAAGAAATTCTTGAAGAAATTAAGCACATATTATTGTTTACAAACTAAACGAGTTCATAATTTCCATTTGTTTTTCGTAAGATCTTTAGTAAAGTTACCCCTTTACTCAAGCTTCCTCCGGCATCGTTTCCTTCTGCAGCAGTAAAGAACAGAAGCAGAAGGACGCCGAGAATGTCAAATGAGAAACAGACAAAAGGACCCACTTCCTTAATTACTTCTACAAGACAAGCAAATAAGGCAAAAGAAGAGTTCCTTGGGCTTTCTCCTTTACATCTTTGTGTGAAAGGTGGAAAAAGGGAAAAATTATATCTATCATTGACCATCAAGTAAATTTATTTGGTATAGAGAAATATATACAGAAAATTAAGAGCGTAGAGAACAGGGATGGGTAATAAAATTCACTTATATTTTATCATAGTAAACGAGAATGTAGGATTTATTCAAGATATCTTTACTTATGTGTATAAACACACAAGGGCATGGGTGTCAAACCCATGGCCCGCGAGGTGCCAAGAGATTTTACGGCTCGAGCTAATATAACTGTTAGAACTGAGGAAAATTTAACTAAAGTTACTAAACTGTTAAAACGAAATATAATAAGTTTTACTTCATTCATATGACAACAATTTATTAATTTATTTCATATCATAATTGCCGGCAGTAAGGCTCTTTTATTGCAAATCTCAATAATGAGTCATAAGGAATAAGTAATTACAAATCTTTGATCTTCCCTGTTCTGTGTGCAGAGAGCAGGGAAGATCTGGAAGTGAAATTGGAAAGATGGAGACAAGTATGGAGACAAGGATGAGAATAAGTAGATCCAAGACAGAATATATGTGTACCACCACTGAGGGGGATGATAGAGAAAGTATTCAGCTTGGTGGAGAGCAAATAAGGAGAGTTGATAAGTTTAAGTATTGGGATCTTTTGTTAACGCTGGAGAAGTATGGAAGAAGAAGTAAAACATCGGGTACAGGCAGGCTGGAACAACTGGAGAGCGGCCTCGGGAGTTCTTTGTGACAAAAGATGCCGCTTAGGTTAAAAGGAAAATTTCACAAGACGGTGGTAAGAACAGCAATGCTGTATGGTACAGAAACAGCAAGCATGAGAAAAGCAGAGCAGAAGAAGATGGATGTGGCGAGAAATGAGAATGCTTAGGTGGATGTCTGGGGGTAAACAATAGTGGATAGGATCAGAAATGACTACATAAGGGGTCACTAAGGTGGTGGAAGTATCAAAGAAAGTGCAGGAGGGCGGGGAGGCTGAGATGGTATGGACACCTGTTGAGGAGAGATGAGGACCACGCTGGGAGACATACTATGGGAGTGGAGGTGCAAGGAAGAAGAAAGAGAGAGACCAAGAAAGAGATGGAAGGACGTGTGAGAGGAGATTTACATGAGAAGGAATTGATGAGGCAGAAGCGCAAGATAGAAATAGATGGAAACGGCTCATCCGAAACGGGACCCCATATAAAAATGGGAAAAAGCTGGGAAGAAGAAGAAGAAGAAGAAGAAATCTTTGATGGCCCTCGAGACCGTAACCAAGTGCATAATTGGCCCTTGAAAGGATTGAGTTTGACACCCCTGCACAAGGGGGAAGGATGGCCAATGATTAGATAGAAGCAATTCAAGAACAAGTTGTAGAAATGAAAAGTCTAGGTCCCCTTCTCTTTACCGTTTTGTTCGGCGTTTGATAAAGCCAAGAGATTTCCGTCAATTCGTAAAAATTAAATGATGTAAAAAATGTAAATAACGATTCATGGAGAAGGCTCTATTGGTTTACCAAAAAATAATAATTATGTGTTACCTGATGAATTGTAATAATTCATTTTATAGAAGTAAGAGCCATAATCGTTAGGAAATCAGTGACTAACATATGAATGTTATGATAGATCAGTAGATATCTCTAAAATCAAGTATCTAAAGGTTTTGAAATCTGTTACTACTTATAGAAAAAAATATTTCTAGTTACTGAGTCAGGTAATTCTTTATTGTGTCTTACCATTTATGTCATTTAACCAACCTGACTAAATCATTTCCATTGCAAACAGAATCTCTACCACTTCAAAGATTACCATTTGGAGTAAAACAACACTGACTGATGTCCAAAAAATTTTTTACCCAGCTGGAAAATAGAAACCGACGCAGTTGACACCATGATCTGAGAAAGAGCATGTCTATTCACTGGCTGGTGGGCAGAGCTACACCTACATGACGAAGCGAATATTCAGCAACAGAAAGTGACAGAAACTGATACGCTATTACAATACGGTAGCCTAAATGACTGAATGATTCATGTAGTAAAGAGATGTGATTAAGCAAAATGGAATAGGGCAATAAAAGATTTATTTCAACTATAGAATATTGAATTTTATTGTAACACTTTTGATATATTTAAGAAACAATTATAATTATGGGTGAGGTCAGACCTCATAAATGTTGACATACCTACGGTCAACTAATATTAAGTATTTATTGGGCAAAGAAACAGAGGAAATATTGGGGTAGGCATTGTAAAAAGATTAACTAGGTTAAATATGTATTAACCAAAGGATATATTGATATTTGAGCCCTGTAACCCAAACTAATAGTCCAACAATTATCTTAGTTTGTCACTAAGAAAAATTCCCAAACCCCGTTGGCGATATTTTCTAGATTTATAGCAATAGCTGAGTATTTTAGAAATTAAGAGAAAAAAGTATTTGCATTGCATTCACTATTTCCTTGTATACAACCCTATTTACATTCGGAACAAAATTTATCGGTTGGTGCAGGAAGTTATTTAGTGATTAAATGTTTTTCGTGTAACTAGTTTGAAAAAATAATGCTACCGAGGAAGAGCGCCCTTGCCAGAGAAAGATATCCTGTTAAAATTCTCTGTTTATGTTACCATTTAGTGCTGACTACAGTCATATGATAAAGGTGCTGACTGTTGTGTTTTTCTTCTAAACATTGCTAACGCTTAAAAATCAATTGTCGTTCCAAAAAGCAGCCGTTAGCTTCTCAGCGACAATGGGAACTTAAACCTTTCGCGTGTAGATAATAAAAGTAAACCTTACAGTTCAGAGCTCTTAAAGGCGAATTCGGCTTACTGGGGGAAGTTCCTGGAGCCCATTGGACTCAGGACGTATACAGGTCGTGACAGGAAAAGTCCTAAAGTTCCCTTCGACTAATTTTACTTTCTTCATCGATAGGACAGACGGAATTAAGCAACAGAAAATATTAAGTATTCTGTATATGGGACGAATTGTAAAAGGGAAACTGTAACAGGAAAAAGAAGAAAAATATCTTGAAAGAAAAACATTGAGGAAAGAAAAGGCACAACCGGCAGTAGTTTACTGACTACAAATTCTTAACTTTGATTAGATATTTTGCCGTGGAGAAGTGCTGTCTTCAGGTGCGGCAAACAATCCAGCAGATGTTTACATCAACAATAGACATTTATGATCATCATTTGCACAGTTTTTTTTTAGAAATATTGTCATGATAATGATAAAAATGAATCTGAATGACCTTACGTGATATATGATAAAAATATATCACAGTAATGTATTATAATTACATTCAATATCAGGAGCTGTATAATGGTCATTACATAATAAAATCTTACTCGTTTCAAACAGCAAATCTAGGTCAGAGCAAAATTAATTTCAGTGGTTGTCAGTCATCCCATGTGAGTGGATGTTACAGGAGTTTGCCGACGCTGTTACATATAATTTTCCGATTTTGCTATGGGGGAGGGGGCGATTTTCGTCAGCATCTGATATATATATATATTATATATATATATATATAGTATATATATATATATATATATATATATATATATATATATATATATATATGACTGGTAAAAATGTTCTGTAACAACAGAATTCCATCTATAAAAGGAGCCCATAAAAACACCAAAATGTAGAGAAGAAAAGTACTATATTGAGACTGCTGTCTCTCTCTTCAGGTATATGAATGAGAAAAGTTTACAGAAAAGGTGGTATTTATACCAAGAGATCCGTCCACAAGGTAAGTCAATTTAGGTCACCCCCGCTGATAATCTTCCTTTAATCTTCTTAAGCGTTGGTTGAATGAAGACTTCGTCGACGACATCTGAGATCCACCGCCTTTTGAGAGTTCATTACCTGCTTCTCTTTATTAAGGCCGATTCCATCATTTGACTCTTGTACCGGCAGTTGCTGCTATAAAATCACACGTGACAAATTCCAGTTTATTCTATGGTTATGTTCATTTATATGGTTGAAAATAGCCGAGTTCGGTTGTCCATACCTACTGACCGTTTGTGTTGTATTAATCTCTGGGGAAGTGATTTACCTGTAAATCCGATGTAAGATTGGTCACAGTCCTGGCATGGGATCTCATAGACCCCAGAGTCTTTGAGAGATGCCTTTTGTTGGACGTTAATCAGGGATTTGGCTAAGGTATTTGGGTAGGTAAATGCAAGGGTTGGATTTCCCAAGGGTGTGGGTTCTCTTAATCGTCTCCAGGTGAGGAATTTTTATTTTATTGTTGGGCGTGTCTCTGGTCTTGTCTTTAGGGGGTCGGTAGAAAATTATGTTTGCTTTTTGAATTGCTTTCTCAATATATGGTCAGGATACTTTAAAGATGAAAGTTGCTTGCGAATTAGTTCAAATTCTTTTTCCAGGAAATCTGGGGAACAAATTCGTAAGGCTCTTAAGAATAGGTTGCTAGCTACACCTATCTTGATAGTGATGTCGTGATAGCTAAAGTATGTAATATGAAAGTGAGAACGTTGGTTTTCTGTATACGGTAAATTTGTATTCTGTCGTGTCTCTGATTATTAAAACATCAAGAAAAAAGGAATTTTGTTGTCTGTTTCCCATTCAACTTTAAATTTAATTCTAAGGGCTGGGCACTAATGCGTTTAATTTTGAGAGGAATTCATTAAAATTACCCCACTTATTATCCCAAAATGTTAGGATGTCATCCACGTATCTCATCCACAGCATGTTTTTGGGTTTTATTGCATTTATTACTGTAGTTTCAAAGTATTCCATGTACAGATTGGCTAAAAAACAGGACTTAAAGGACTACCCATACACACCCGAATTTTTGCTTGTAGAATGATTCCCCGAATGAAAATACGTTATTAGATGCACATAATTCAACTAACTTTATTATTTTGTCAAGCGCCAATGGGAAGTGATCTGAATAAGGGATAATTTTTTCCCTTAAAAACTGAAGAACGTCCTGTACTGGTACTTTTGTAAATAGGGAGTCTACGTCAAGGCTTAAAAGTTTTTATGTGTGTGAAGTGGTATATGTGCTCTCTGAATTTGTGACAAAACTCTTTTTTTAGCACTTTTTCTCCCAGTCACATTAAACATTCGGAAGATTTTTGTCACAAATTCAGAGAAAGGCACATATACCACCTTCAACAACATAAAACTTTAAGCCTTGACGTAGACTCCCTAGGCTAAAAGTGTGGCTTGTCTGTATTTTTAATATTCATTTCAAAGATGTTCTATTAATATAGAAATCTTTTGATTTTAATCATTTGCCTATTGGGGGTGTTCTCTTGTCTTCTAACAGGCGATTCTGAGAAAGGGGAACTGATCTGAGAAAGGGAACTGGTTCTGAGACAAGGGGAACTGACTTAATTGCATGGGACCTTAAATAATGTGTCATGGTGTTAATATGGAGACTATTGTGACTTCCAGTTTCATGACTAAGATAATGTTGATTATTGAAGGAGGAATATGGAGTGGTTATTGAGTTCAATCTTTCAATTAATCATTCTGTGAAGAACCTGAGTAATTTAATTTACACTTTGCTTTTAAATAAATTTTATTTTTGTAAGTTCACGTGTCTGATTTAATGGCCTTAGGTAATGGAGAGGGCGGGGTGTGCTGAGGAGAGAGATGAGAGAGAGAGAGAGAGAGAGGGGGGGGGGGGGGGGGGGGGAGGGGGGGGGGGGGGGGGGGGGAGTGCCAGTGTTTTAGACACGATCCATTGCTACCTTTTAAAATAGAAGAACCAAGATTAGATTCTAATCTCGGTTAAATATGTACAAACAAGTCTGACTCTTCACAACTATTATGCCCCAAAACGAAAGACTTTATTTTTGCAAGGAAGACTGCTTCTTTTATCTCCCAATTCTCTCTCTCTCTCTCTCTCTCTCTCTCTCTCTCTCTCTCTCTCTCTCTCTCTCTCTCTCTCTGCCCGGTCATGCAAGTGTGAGCTTGGCGATATATGCGAATGCAATTAGAGATAGAGGAATTAATTACCAAACAAGTCAAGTCGGGTTTTACTCTTAAAGTCAAAATATGAAAATAATATGACAGATCACCACAAAACGTGTAATACATGACTTGAGCAACGTCTGAAACTCGACCAAAGATACAGATTTCCCAACAACTGAATGAAACTCTTGCTGATCAGTCGCCATGAAACTTCGAGTTTTAATTAAAACTTCGGCTCCTTTAAAAAGCGCCGGGTAAGCAGACCTTAAAGAAGCCGCGAGAAACAAAGGGTGCTCGGGTCTTAACTCTCTTCGGGCAATTTGGGAGGATGCGGCGTAGATAGTGAGAAAAGGGTCGGTAGTAGGGAGGACGGAGCCAAGGCAATTAGGGCGTTTCCCTCGCAATAGGGCAGACCGGGTCTTCCTTGTAACACTGGAGAATTTTATCGGGAATAAAATGAAACTCCGGAGCAGTTCCCTCCGTCGTATTGTTGCGGGTCACTTGCAAATGGTAAGAGGGATGCAAAGCAATTTCTTGATTTGTGCTAAAGCTGAGGTTGTATTAATATGCCAAAGTTCTAGTAACGTGGACTTTAAAGGAAGTAAGCAGAGCCTGTATGTCTCTATTTAGATGTAGCTTCGTACTGCATCTATACCTCTTGAGTGACCATCTTATTTCAGTCACTATCGTTTTCTTAATCTAATATCAACCAGTCACATAATCAGTAGATATATTATTGCTTTTTGCCCCGCGTGGTATCTTTAGTCTTACAGAATCAACACGCATATTCTTCATTTGGCATGATGCCTAATACCATCATTTTATAAATACCCTCTTGTGATACCGACGCTGCATATTTCTGCTCTTTTCTCTCGAACTTAAGATGTCCCAATGTCGCATATGCAAAGGATATTAAAATACTTTGTCAAAAATGATAACAAAGAAGCTTAAAGTCATCTTTAATAAACAAACCAAGCAGAGAAAAATTCCAAATTCACTTTTGAGTGTCTTGTTCACTACGTCTCTTCTTCAACCGCACAAAGTATCGGTAAACTGAAGAAATCTTTGAAGATTTCTGGAGACTTGTCTCCACTGAGGAATTTGTTTATTCTTTTTTTCTAGATTTTGAATATTGATCCTCTGTTTGGGCTTCAGGAGCGAAGTCGTCTCTTAAATTATTGGTCATAAATTTGAGTTCTTTTAGATTAAGTATTTATTATTTCCATATTAATCAATAGGACAGTCATTCACCAACCGGGCATGCTGTGCAAAGATATATCATAGATTATCATCCCTTGCTTTCAGATCTTCCCAAATGTACTAGACTATGCATGAAATCCTAACACTGGGATGTTCTTCAGTGAGATTCAATATCACATATTAACTAGACGTCTTCTGATATCATGACCACATTGTCGAATGATCTTCCTAATCCCGTTGTTGAATCGTTTCAGCTTCAGGAGTTCAAACTTTGTGAACTTGTTTTTTCTTGGCAGGTTAACTTCTCGTTTATTATGTTAGTGTTAATCATTTTCCGTATTATTTGTCGTATTGCTGTTACTTATAATAATTGTTTTACCGTTGAATCTCTTTCATGGCTCATACATTAACTCTCAGTTCCCTGTTTATTCTGGGCTGCTTTCCCGATTGGGGCACTTAAGTTATAATAAAATTTTGCTATGTGATGTTAAAAATGCTGTCGGTGAGAAACCATTGACCTGGAACCGAGATGGCCGGACGGGGGAGGAAGAGGGAGCGGTGAAACTGATGGGGATGATGATATATACACCACCAGGGCCATATTCATGTATCTGTGATATATATTTTCCGTTTCATATTATTGTTTTATGTATGGATAATCTTCTTCATTCAGTTTCGCAGAGAAGTTTTTTTATTTGGCTTCTTGTTTTTTCTTTTATCATTTTTTTTTATTTTAACTATTAGGTCGTAAATAGTTATTCCTTCTAAAGGGTACCACAAGTTGTCTGCCTTTCCAAATACCGACACAGGAAAATAAACACAATAGAATCAGTAAGTTCACTCATGTAATCTAGTCAGAAAGAAAAATTACATTCATTACAACAAATACGCAATCAAAAGAATAAGACAAACACCACAACCCGAATGCTGTTGACAAATGTTCACATGTCATCCTAACGACATCTCTTCCAAGATTCAAATGAAGCAAATTCGCAAATTCCAAAAACACGACACATCGAAAGTTACATCAGGAAAAGGCTCCCATTGATTTTCGATAAGAGACGATAATTTTCCTTCACATGACAAGAAGAATACCGGATACTGGGACTTAAAGAGCATAAAGGTAAATTGTTTTAATATTCGTCAAAAGTATCCGTAAGATTTGGAAGATATTCATTATATACTGTTTAATTCTTTTGGTAGATAAAAGTGGTTGTTTTGTTATCTGGTGAGAGTCATATATGGTTTAGCCTCTGTTGCATTATTCATTTGTAACATGAGTTTGTGAGTAAGATTGAATGAAGAACGAACTATATATAAACGTGGTTTTGGCGGTTTATCTTTTGAGAATTATTCTCACCTAAAACTTTACCAGTTTCATGTAACTGAATAACTCAAAAATATAAATCACAACTACTTCTACGAAATGTATAGTTGGTAGAAAGAAGAGCAAATAGCGTTCAGCCTTGATTCCAAAGTTGAAAAGATCAATCAATTATATACCCAAGCAGTATTCAGTACTGATAGCGTTGTATGTCACTTGGATGACATTCCTCTAGCATTTAGACCAGAGCAAATCCCTAAATTTCCCGGGACAAAACGTGGAGACTTACACAATAGGAACGTTTACTAGTGGTTTTAATAAAAGACCAGAAATATTCTTCCTTACATCAAGCCAATGATCACAAAATGGTCCAGGATACTCTTCTCTTGAAATATCTTATACGAGTATATTTTTTGGTTCTTAAAAAGATGTACACATGCGTATATATACTGTAAATATTCTGCTAAGCTTCGGAATAAAGTCCATAATGAATGAACTTTTTCGTTGAGTAATTGCTTTTGGGGAGAACTTGAGCTCATTAAATCATTTTAATGAGACTTCTAGCGACGTAGAACTTCTTTCAGTAATGATATCAATTGTTCTGGGTATCACGAATGACGTCACCTTCAAAATCACAGAGGAAAACGTCACGGTTCTTTGTTGAACAACATCTCCAATGGCGATATCCACAGAGAGAAATATTCAGGCCTTTATGGCTATCTTGATCACGCTCTCGGCATTAAAATCAGCTCTTGCGACGTTATTAAAGTTATTACAAACATCGGCCTTGTTGAATTATGCAATGTCATTTTCGTTAAAATAGATCGTTTTTCTTTCATTCCCTGGGATCTCCAGTAAAAATTAAATAGTTAAAGAAATGGTGAAATGCCTGCATGAGCAATATGTATTAACTCGGCCAGATATTAAATCATGGTAACTCATGCGCAAAGGTAAAAAAAAATAAAATACAAAAATTAAGAAAAGAAAAAGTATTCTTTTGCTATATTTGCGTACATTTACCAATTAAATCAAAGATATGGGCAGACGCGTTCTTCATTTGACATTGTA